>NW_004949111.1:4728994-4748897 GCF_000317375.1 Microtus ochrogaster
TATGAACTTTCCTCTTAGGACTGCTTTCGTAGTGTCCCATAAGTTTGAGTATGTTGTTTCTTTATTTTCATTGAATTCAAGGAAGACTTTAATTTCTTTCTTTGTTTCTTCCTTAATCCAGGTATGGTTCAGTAGTTGACTGTTCAGTTTCCATGAGTTTGTGGGCTTTCTAGGGTTAGCTTTGTTGTTGAATTCTAACTTTAATCCATGGTGATCTGATAAGGCACAGGTGGTTACTATTATTCCTTCCAATAGTAGTAAGAACTGATATTATTCCTTCCAATAGTAGTAAGAACTGAGGTAAGTTCTGAACTCAAAACAGTTGACATTAGTGGCACATGACCTGCATGGAACTGGCACTGCCAATAGTCTAGAAGATATTATAACAAAAAAAATTATTCAAAAAGGAAAAGATTCATTGTAAAACTGTCAGACTTTGTAACATAAATTCCAAAAGGGACTCTAATGAGAGGATATTAAAGTAGAAATACTATGAAAATGAGGAAAAGATGTGTAAACAGGGAATTGGATATGAAGAAAGCAAGCATGCTATGCTAATTTCTCGTTTTAACCAAATTCTTGATTACAACTATTTAAGAAAGGATGTGTTTATTTTGGCTCACATTTTTTGTTCCTATAGATTTATTTTTATGTTTATTTCTCTTTGTGTCTTTCTCTGTCTTTTGTGTGTGTGTGTGCATGCATACATGTATGTGTGTGTGTGTGTGTTTGTGTGTGTGTGTGTGTGTGTGTGTGTGTGTGTGTATGATCTATGTGTATAGCTTTGGAGACCAGAGGAGGATGTCAAAACCATTTGAAGCTGGTCTTTTATGCTATTGTTAGCCACCCTACAAGAGTACTAAGTACTAAACTTGTGACCTCTGAAAAAGCAACAAGTGTTCTTAACTGCTGAGCCATTTCTATAGGCACACATTTTTTGGAATTGTTTGAATTTACACTTTTTGCTAATTTTATTTGTGTTATATTGAATTCTGATTGCTCAAATTCTTCACTCTCTATCATCTCCCTACCTCCTCTTTCCACTCCTTTTCTTTCCTACTAATCCCTTTTTTATATTCATTTTCTTATATTGTGTTAGTGATTCATTGTGCTTGATCAGTGTCATTTGTGTGACCATGAGTTTGAAACTATTCATTGGAGCCAGGTCAGCTCATGCCCTTCTCTTTCACAATTTATCAGAATCTAATAGTTCATCAGGGAGTGGTAGGGCCCAATGAACCTCTCTGCATTCATGGCTGACTGTGTGGGCATGGCTGATCCCATGCAGGTCAAATGTCAATAACCTCAATTGCTATGATTTGATTATTACAGTGGGTGTGTTGTGTCTAGTAGATGGTATTTCACAGCCTTTCTCCCTTTCTTCTGGCTCTCATACTCTTTCTGCAATATTCCTTGAGCCTTAGAAGGAATAATATAAATTGTGTTGTTTAAGGGTGAACCCTCAACCATCATTTATTCTGAGTATCTTTGGTAACCCTGGATCTTTTATTTAGCTGCTATTCACAGCAAAGAGAAGCTTCTCTGACTGGTGCTTATAGTCTTTTTCTATTTGTTTATTGGCCTAAATATAAATATTGTTTGTCTATTGGTATAAATATAAATATCAAAAAGCCAGTTAAATGCTATAACAGTTTAGCTAAAAAACATAGTAAGCTTCCTGCCTCAGGGGACTTCCCCAGGCATGGGAAGTGAACAGTTATACAGTAAAAGGTATGGGTTCTCTCCTGAGGAACAAGCCATAAATACAGTCACAGAGTGATTGGCTACCACCATTACAGTCACGCCACTATGGCACATGTAAGCGCATTTTCCTTGTAGCTGGGTATCGTAGTTCATAGTGTTCACAGCTGGATAAGAACACCAATACCTTCCTCACTATCAGTTTGCGTTGCACTATTCTGACACCCTGAAAGCTACTGGCTCACAATTTCATTTATAGTCCTTATGGCAGATAGGTCTTGGTGACAGAAGAATGAACAGCTGAACTCACTTGGTCCATAGTTAAGATTCAGGCCAAGAAAAGTATTTGAGTTCAGCTCACAGTCTCCCATTTATTCAATGCAGGGACCATTCATATTTAGTGTGGGTCTTCCCATATCAATAAATGCAAACTACGAAAGTCTCTCATGAATATAACTACACTTATTTCCTCAGTGACTTTCGATTCTTTCAAGTAAGAATCTATATTAGCTATCACAAATATTATACTAGGGGGTAACACATTCTTGAAAACTATAAGGAAAAAATTTTCTGTTTCAAAATTATTGAAAGCTGCTGTTAGATGTGGTACATTTTAAAGATACCTGAAAACTCTAGGCTAAACTCGAAACTTTGTATTACTAAAAAGATGATCAAAATTAACTGCCTCTGAAGTTTTGTGTTCCTGGTTGGGGCTCAGAAAAATAGGCTCTCAATTGGAATCTTATTTAACAGCAATCTACCCACCTCCGCAGTATTCGCTTAGCAGAGCAGAACAGAGCAAGCACTGAATATGGATTGAGTAGCTCAGGTTTTCTAATAATTCAACCCACTGTTAATGAAAATGTGTCCTTTTTGTGGCTGCCTTAAGTGATGAATAATGAACTGCTTTATCTACCTCTTTATACTTTCATATCTGGTTACAGTAAACTGAGCTTTTAGGTACATTAGAAAACAAAGGATTTTGGTTTGTGGATTGCTTTATCCTTAGGTCCTTTTTTGTTTACTGCTTCACAAGTATGAACCATTTGATTTTTTCAGCTCTAGGGAATAGACTCTATTTGTAATTTGAGAAGACAAAGTCATAAGGGTAAAAAGGCAGTGTGAGAATTCAGTGTAGAGCTTGTGTTTTCTTTTGAAAATTGAGAATCTTGTCAACAACTATTTATTGGTCACATAATGCAGATTAGATTTTTAAAAGTATTCAATTAAGTTATGGACTTTTTCTATTTGGTCAATTTTATAGTGTATGTAATAGTTGTCACACTACAGTTAAATGATTTCTATTACTCTGCAAGCAGAAGAAAAGAGACAGGGCTCATAAGGAAATTTGTTGCCACTGCTTTCGATCCAGTATTTTCGATCCACTTTTTCCTCTGGGGTCTCTCCATGTCTTACTTCGGAGTCTAGTTTTTAATCATCCCACGAATTACAGTTATGGAAACAATAAATAAAAATCTAGAAACCAATCAAAATTATATCTGCCCCCCACAAAAAAAAAAACAACTGCTCTTCCTAAAACCCTAACAATTTATGCCTGGCTGGATACACAAAGCCTCCAACTAAACCAAAAGCTTGAATCTCATTCATTAAACAAATAGTGAAACTGGAGAAATATGTGTTTATGTACATGCTGATCTCATTGGGATAAAAAAAATGAGCCACAGAGTTCATGGTTTTTGTCAATTATTTGTCAAATAAGAGCTTATATACTAGATTTCTAATTTTGATTACAAATCTAACAGATTAGACCAATTGAGTGAATATTTCTTCAAGGGAGACAATAACATTTGCTTTTTTGCCTATAATCTTTGCAGGAATGTTAAATAGGTTGTTAATTTTAAAGGATATTTGGAGTTAAATCAGGGCATGCATCAGTAAATGATTCCACAGAGCCCTAGTTAGTGTATACTGCTCAGAGAAGAAAAACATTATTCATATGTGCATTAGCATTTTCATTTTTACTGCAGCAATATATCATTCCATTTTTTCTGGGTGCTTGAAAATGTTGCTGCAAAATGCGCTGCAGAGTTCAGGTACAAACCATTGACTATCTTTTAAAAACTCATCGTTTAATTACAAATATCCTGTTATAACCCAAAGGAAGCATGTTCCATAATTCCTGCCTACTTACTTACGCTCTCAGAAGAGAATTGATAGTTTTGGCTTCTTTGCATGATTATTTATTGTAATTTCTGATGTAGTGCTTGGTCAGTAATTAGACAGATGGGCAGGAAAGGTTGTAGCACCTCTAGCTGCAACTACAACGAACGATCACTTAGTTTCCAACATTGTGGACTGTAATGAATGTGTAGGTGTGAGCCTAAGGGAGAAAAGAGACCTAGAGACAGAAAAGCGGATGGATAACTAATAGTGATTCATAGCAAGTATAAAAATAGAAGTAATTTTAAAAGCAATGAGTGACAGTCTATAAAATAAGCCCATTTAATTCATCACTAAAGAGGAATTGTTGTGCGTAATGCCATCAAATATTTTTTTCTTCAAAAACCCTGTTTGGATAATTTGTATGACTTTTACATTTTCAAATTTTTGTGATTGGTGCTAAATAAGCCATATCTTGAGCTAGAAAAATCCAAGATGAGGTAATAAAAGAGCAAATTTAAAAATTTCTTCCATCCATTATTTGAGTTAATAACAGCAGAGAGAAAATAGATTTTCTTCCTTTTTAAATAAACAAAGAAAGCTTTCAGAATTGTGTTTATGGGAAATAATTAAACGTGCTTTGAACTTTAGTGCTTTCAATTGTGCATCTGAGCAGTTTTCAAATGGGTTTGGATTTATCCATGGCATTAACATTTTAAAGTGCCATCCCTAGCATGTATGTAACTTGCAGAGCGCAGCCTAATGATTTGATTAGTGTAGTGGTGAGTGGATCTCTACAAGGGCTATGCAGAGGTCTGAAGAGGCGAGGCTGCATTTGGCCTTTCCTTGCAGTGCACACTAATTGGGTATTGCTGGGAGGGTGGTATTGAAAGGGACACAAAACCCAAAATGTCCATTTGCCCCTAAGTGCTAACCAACGTGATCCTTTTACTGGTTTACTTGTTCTTTTGGGAAAAGGAACCTATTGCAGAGGCTCTTGAGTATGTATACATAATTAATAACACAGGCCTCTTTGTCCAGACACTTAAGCATTTGCCAAACATGGAAAATCTCCTTATTAGTGAAGGGAAAGAAGAGAGTTGTCCCCAGGCAATATTTCATAAACTATAGAAGTCTTTTTCTGTCACTGTCTGACACGGTATAGAATTTGATAGATATGAATAAAGAGGAAAGAAGAAAGAATGTATCAAAAGCTCAAGAAATTCTGTGGGAAATGAATGGAGAAGACTTCAAATCTATCCCTTGAAATTGTCCCTGCATAGTATCTCAAATGTCATATTTTGTAGTTAAGAAGATGAGGAAGTATCTTTTCATCATCCTCATTTAGTAAGCAGAGTCTCATTGAATTAAGCTATCTTAATATGAATTATCTTTTGGGACTGATTTCAAGGCATTGGGAGCAGGGAGGATAGTAAAGTACTACAGATAAAGTAAGAAATAGATAGAGAAAGATACAGAGTATAAACGGTTGTTTCAGATAAATGAGTGTAAGTGGGAACCAGAGCATCTGGGCTGAAGATGTAAAAGCAGTGAAAGACTAGGGCAGGAGTCAAAAGAGAAGAGAAAAAGAAGATGCAAATACAAAGACAAACTTCAATCTTCCTCATTTATTGTTTATCAGAGTATACCAATCCTGTCCAGTGTTTTCACATCTATGGCATCATCTGTTTGCTTCAGGCTTTGTTTACCAGAGGATAGCCATGATAGTGCAACATGGCATTTAACAACCTCTGGTCATAACTTCTGCCTTTCTGGTTCCTTTCTTTTCTGGTTCATAGACAAGAAAACGAGATAAATGAGTCTGGTTCACAGAAGGCCAGGGTATTGTGTTCGATGAGGGCAATAAGTTTTTAAAAAGTTTAAGAAAGAGTGGAACAGAATGCCAATTAATTGAAAACAATTGCATGGCGGGGTGGGGGACTGAAGGACAGATTCTGTGAAAAGTCAGATGTTAGAGGTAAAAGTGAAGAGAAAAATCTTTAGTCTTTATGGTGTAGGTGGAAGCTGAGGAACAAATATCAACCTCAGCCCAGTAGAGTGAGTCGGTGAGAAATCAATCAGCTTGCGGAAATACTGTATTATTAATCTTTAAATGTCTTTCGGTGGAATGTGACTGTGAACAAGAAGAGTGACAGTGATAAAATCACTTCAAACTATGAGTGCAGATTGTATACTATTACTATGAGTCATTCATTAGTGTTTTTAAAGCCCAAACACTCACATTTTCAGGCATGGCTTAATAAGGGGAAGAGAAATTGCCTCTGTGTGGTCCTTAATAGAGGATTTAAAAGGCAAAAGCATTCACACTTCGTTGTTAAAATGCAAGTTCTCATCTTATCACTTGGATGTTTTATTATCAAATAACTATTTGACTTCTCTGCTTTGTTGAAATACCAAATACCATTCTGTTTGGTTTAAGCTTAGAAAAACAGGAGGGACTCTGCAAAAACCAGACCCAAATAATAAACAAGATGGAGACTAGGCCATAACATAATTAAGCCTATTCTGTCTGAAGAAGAAAATGATAAGGAATAACATAATTGCTGTCTGCGAGAACATGAATGAAGTTTATGTAGTGGGAAGGGAAATATGGGTCACTTGTCTTGTGTGCTCCTGAATGTCTTTGGAGAGGAGAAAAATTTACACAACATATTTTTAAGATAGTATAAATCTTGGTCTACCCCAAATAACATCTTTTAAATTTATTTTACACACATACACACACACACACACAGACAGAGAGAGAGAGAGAGAGAGAGAGAGAGAGAGAGAGAGAGAGAGAGAGAGAGAGATTGGAGTTTAAAATAATTTACTGATATCTCTAACTTATTAACCAAAACAATCCTGTAAAACATTATTTTGAAAACATAGTGAGAATCTTGTAGGAATGAAATCTATAAGAAAGACAGAATCTCTTATAAGTTTGAAGAATGATAACCATAAATATGTGGGAAGTTTGCTATAATACTTGTTGTAATTTTTATTATGAAAACATTTGAATAATGATAATGTTTTGAGATATTACTTTCTTTTTAAAATATCTTTTAGTTTAAAATGGTTAATACTGAGTATGAGAGGTAAATTTTTTAGTGTCTATAGATTAAACAGTTCTCTTTTTTAAGACTGTTTTGATGACTTCCTCTAGTTTTTACTTTTGCCTTATCTTTACTAATTCTGATACCTTTAAAAATATTCAACAACCACTTTTAAGTGGCAATGTTAATACTGAAGTAAGTTTGAAGACACAAGAGCAAAACACGTCCATCACACTACAGATGGTCCCTGGCTTACAACAGGGACTAATGATTTTTCACCTGTACTATGACACAAAAACAATATACATTCAGGAGAAATGATACTTCACAATTTGAACTTTGATCTCTTCTTTGATTACTACTACATAGTCTGATACTCTTTTAAAATGCTAAGGTATTAGTGGCAGCCATGTGGACTAATCTAAACTATGGAGTTTAATAGGGAAGGTATATTAAATATATTTTCAATTTATGATATTGTCAACTTGCAAAGGCTTTATCTGGTCATTACTCATGGTAAATTGAGGATCATTTGTACTTACAGTCTTTTGAAAAGTATAGATTACTGAATGAAATAGAGATATATAACTTGTGATGAGAGGTCAGAAAAGTGAAGCCCTGGAAGGATTCCTAATATAAAATGTATAACAATCACCTAGGTAAGATGAATAGGAAATATCCTAGGTAAACAAAAGTGACTTTGAGTACTCCAAGTACTATTATGAGTTAGAAAATTAAGATTCATGGTGATATCATTTACTGTAATTAAGAAACAAAGAAAGAAATAGTTGATGTAGCAATTTGACTTTAGAAATGCAGATTTATTGACTGAGTCCCATGGAATGTATTGAATGAAATAGCTTAGGGGATGCTAAAGTGAGAGATTTATTTATTTAGAAAGCAGATCTGAGTTGGAGATGAAATTGTAAGGTATTAGCATATGAGAATAAAATTACATGCAGATTTGAGTGTAAAGTAAGAGCTCTTGAGGGCTGAGAAAAAAATATTATGAACTAGCAAAATAATGAAATTGAGCCTCTCACCAAAAAACAGAAACAAAGACCAAAAAACAAAGACAGAAGTATCAAGAAATATAGATAGGAGAAAACACATGGTAATGCCAATGAAACCAAAGGAATGAGAAGGGATATTTCAGAAAGTAGCAGAGATTAGTGTAACCATTGAATATAGTAACCATAAAGCCATCATTGACTTTAATTATTTCAAAGATCAATGAGGTAAAAATAAAATTGTATCAAATTTAAGAGTGAACGAGAGTGATGGACACTGAAAAATGAGAATAAAATACCTCCTTAAATAAATTTGGCCGTTTTTTCCAGGTGAATGTCAAAGGAAGCCATTTTATTTTTAACATGAAAACAACATTTTTCATTACTGGAAAGAAGGAAATTTCATTTCATTCATTATTGGAAGGAAGTACTAGAGAGGGTAAGGTTAAAGCTAGGAGACAAGCAAGATAAACAGTGATCATGAGAGAGCACTTGGGGTGAGCTGGAAACACCTCAAGTGACAATCCTCATGTGACAACTCTGAGAGGTCAAGATTAGGAGAATATGTGTGTTAACAGCTTTTTATTTATTTATTAAAGATTTCTGCCTCCTCCCCGCCACCGCCTCCCATTTCCCTCCTCCTCCCCCGATCAAGTCCCTCTCCCTCATCAGCCCAAAGAGCAATCTGGGTTCCCTGCCCTGTGGGAAGTCCAAGGACCACCCACCTCCATCCAGGTCTAGTAAAGTGAATGTCCAAACCGCCTCGGCTCCCACAAAGCCGGTACGTGCAGTAGGATCAAAAACCCATGGAATATATACCTATTAGTGTTAACAGCTTTTTATACCAGAGGTGTTCATTTCCTCCATTGCATTCTGCAGAAAGGTGGAAAAGAGGAGGAAAGTGATGAGCAAGTATGATTAGAGGTGGCATGCAAGAAAATTGGAGGGATTCTCTTAGAAGTACCACGCAGCATGAGGTGAATAAGTTAAATGAAGAAACAGATGGGTAGTGATAACAAGACAGTGGAGAAGGCTTAAAATAGTTTTTATAAGGAGAGGAAGGAAGAAATGTTACTAGGTAACCTTGAAAGCAAGTTGAGATTAGAGACCAAGAATTTGCATTAAATCAATTTACTATTTCCTCCAGCATCATTTAGTATTACAACATTGTACAGCCAAGAAAGTAGATATTTAGATTTAGATTTAGACTGATGGCTTGCATTTTACCATATTCATGCTGTCTAAAGGCAACAAATAAAAAGAAAGAAATTTTAAACAGGAATAATTTAAACAATGGATGGTGACATGTAGGTTGAGCGAAAAGCTGAGATGGGGTAGTCTCTGTTCTCCTTTTTCATTGACTGGCCTTCAAAGCAATTTTAGTGCAAGTATGAATTGTGTAAACTTCAGTAAATTTTCATTGCCCTGTAGAGCAAACTGTATATGTTATATAGCCGTAAATGAACGACAAGGATCAAAATCATCTATCAGAAGGGAACAAATATTAAATCTAAAATCCTAAATCCTGGAAACTAAGATTTTAACAGGAAGGTCTTGACAGAGAAAGGTCAGGTATTTGATTATTTGGGATATTAGAACACACAGTAAGACAACAACAACAGAAAAAGAAACCTTAAATTTATATTTAGTGTAATGCAGGAGGCACAGTGCAAATGCTGGTGAGAGCTTTGTATATTGTGCTAGTTCTGAATTAAACTAGTTTGTTGAATAAACTAAAAATCATAAGAACATGGAGAAAGAAAAATCCAGAAGAACTTGATAATTGACTTCATAGAAGGAGTAAAGAAAAATAATTAAATGTAAGTGGGAGAATATTATAATTTGGGAAGGTGGAAAGTAGAAGAGTGTTTATGAGGAAAATATGATGGGTTCTATTTCTATTTGAGGGATCTGTAGTAGTAATTAATAGTTATCTAAGCATTTTAATAGGATTTAGAAGATCAGAAGTAGACCTGAAGATTTGTATTACACTATCATCAACCTAGCTGTTACAAAATCATGAAAACAAATCAAACTTTAAAAAGAAACAGTGGAAAAACCTAAGTGCACAGAAAGGTGTACAAGAAAATATAAGTAAAAATGAATACAATAGGAGAAAAATAATAAAAGACAATCAGAAGCCAGTGAATGAAGCACCATTTTTTTAGTCTTTTAACTAGGATTAAGTTCAAAAGCCAAAGAAAGAGATTCCAGTTGAAGACAATATGAAAATGAACACTCTGTATAAAAATAATTTAGACTTTGTAACAAAAAAGATTTTTTTAATTTATTTATTTATTAAAGATTTCTGTGTCTTCCCCACCACCACTTCCCATTTCCCTCCCCCTCCCCCAATCAATTCCCCCTCCCTCGTCAGCCCAAAGAGCAATCAGGGTTCCCTGCCCTGTGGGAAGTCCAAGGACCACCCACCTCCATCCAGGTCTAGTAAGGTGAGCATCCAAACTGCCTAGGCTCCCACGAAGCCAGTACGTGCAGTAGGATCAAAAACCCATTGCCATTGTTCTTGAGTTCTCAGTAGTCCTCATTGTCCGCTATGTTCAGCGAGTCCAGTTTTATCCCAGGCTTTTTCAGACCCAGGCCAGCTGGCCTTGGTGAGTTCCCGATAGAACAGCCCCATGTTCTCAGTGTGTGGGTGCACCCCTTGTGGTCCTGAGCTCCTTGCTCGTGCTCTCTCTCCTTCTGCTCCTGATTTGGACCTTGAGATTTCAGTCCGGTGCTCCAATATGGGTCTCTCTCTCTATCTCCTTTCATCGCCTGATGAAGGTTAATATTCAGGAGGATGCCTATATGTTTTTCTTTGGGTTCTCCTTATTTAGTTTTTCTAGGATCACTAATTAAGGCTCAATGTCCTTTGTTTATGGCTAGAAACCAAATATGAGTGAGTACATAAAAAAAAAGAAATGACAAAGGAATGTGTAATCTCACGATCACTGCCACTGGTTGCGATATGCGTCTTTGGTTACTCTTGGAGACTCGCCACTCCGGATGGAAACCGAGTCACTTGTGGGCTACCACAGGTTATCAACATGCATGTACCTCTGTGTTCATGTGTGTGTGTCTGTGCTTGTATGTGTATAATCTGCAGTAATCGACAAGGTACAGTAACTGAGTGAGAGCTACTACAAAGTGAGAGCCGGTCATTCTTACCGGATGTTTTGTATCTGTGTGAACTCTCCAACTGCTCATAAGTAAAGCTGTAAATGGCCCCGAAAAAAAAAAAGATTGCTGATAAACTCTGAAAGTGAAATTTCTCTGGAAAGGGGAACTAAATCAATAGTGAAGAGGTATACAAAGGAAGAGGTTGCACAGGAGAAGTATGTCACAATAGGGATGTAGCTCATTGGAAAGGCCCTTGTTGAGTATGTGTGAGACCTCCTAGGATCAATTCTCAATACTGCAATCAATGAAAAAAAAATTTAAAAACTATGCTCAAGGAAACTGTCTAAAAATTTTGACCATGGAAAGAACAAAAAGTTCTAGCAAAAGGGAGCAATTTTAGATTATATGTGTTTTTAAGGCTGGGCAGACGTACCCTCTAGGAAGTAGATAAAGATTAAAATATTTACTATTGAAATATTTACTATTACATGCATGCTCTAGATGTAAAATCCTCTAGTTATTCACCAAATTCATAAAGATGTCAACCAATGAATACAGCCAATAAAGACCTTTAGTTGATTGTATTAGTGTTAGATTAATGCTCAACCACGACAGCTCATGTTTAATCATTTATAATTTATCCTGACAATATTTTTATTTAATTTAATTTTAGAATGGATACCTAAGAGTTTATATAGCAATATTAATGACTAGATTATATACAAACAAACTCAATTTTGGGGCTTTGAACGCTAATATCTAATGCTTCAAATAAATAGTTTTAAGCCAGTGAGTCTCAACTTGTGAGCTACGGTCCCTTTGGGGATTACATATCAGATATCCTGTATATTAGACATATACATTATGATTCATAACATTAGCAAAAAATAGGTATAAAGTATCAACAAATAAATGTATGGTTGAGGGTCACCACAACAAGATAAACCATTCTAAATGGCCACAGTGTTAGGAGAACCACTGTTTAAGCCTTCATCCTTAGAAGTCCTCTTTTTGTCTGGCTCTTATTTCTGAATGAAAAATGTATAGCTCATCCTAAATTTATGATCATAAGTTATTTAACTGAACCTCAAGTATGTAAAATTATTTTGTAACTGGAGAGAAACTTTAGTTTTCTTCTTAGAGAAAACTAGAAAATTTGAGGAGAAAAGAATGGGTAGTTGTTCTATTGGAAAATAATTTCTAGTTTTGTGCACCTGTCTTCATTTTGTTTCTCCTTTAATACAGTTGGAGAAGTGAGAGAGGTGAAGCCATTGGACTTGGAAAATTTCAATTATAGTTTGAGCTATGCTACTAAATTATCTGTGGACACTTCTTTGTATTTAGGTTTTTCATTTGAAAGTAGGAATGATGATGCCTGCTTTGTAAAATTTTGAGGATTTAATGACATATTATGTATACAAACATCTAACACATTTTTCTTCTTAAGTTTTATCTTTGAATCTAAAAACTCCTATAAGCCACAAATCTTAAAGCTAACTCTTAAGTTAGATCATAGTTAACAATAAGCAGAAATTTAGTGGCTTTGGTAATTGAATTTATCAGCTAATGTAATGAAATGTGCTCAAAGAGTAACTTTGAAGAATGAAGGTGAAAAGGCACCATCTGACAATCGTAACAGTATTTGTTTTCAATGGGGGAGGCCTTTATTCTTCTATTACTTTACATTATTGGAGATATTTGTGAAGGAGGGAGGTAGACAAACATTAGGTTGATGGAGGAAAAGGTTTTGTCATTTATACTATCCTTACAATGAAGGCTGGCCTTTCAGAAGTTTTTCCACATTCCCTCTCACCACCAATAATTCCTTAAAATAATGAAAGTTTTCATAAGTTTTGTTATTTGCAGTCATTTAGATGAATATAGCAATAGCAAAAATTTATAAAATCATTTTCTTTAAAACATTTTAGCTAAAATATTTAATACTTGATTGATTATAACAATCTTCAATCAAATGTCAGCTGCTTTGAATCTTTTTTAAAAAGATATCAGCATAGTATAATTTATAAACAAATAAATAGAATAGAAACCTGTCTTATTTAAGCGGGGGTGGTGGTTCACAGTTTTAATGTCAGCACTTGAGAGGCTGACAGGATGATTGCTGTGAGTTGTAGGCCAGTCTGACCAACATAGTAGGACCCTGTCTCAAGATTAAAAAGCAAGGGGAAAGAAAGAAACACAAGGAAAGATGAAGTAAAACATTTTAGTATTAAACTTGTGGTCTGTCTTACTGTTCTAGACTACAATTTAATTTACCTATATCTCTATTGCATAACAAAACTCTCAAACACTGTTTCCTTTTTATTTCTTTTTTTGTAGTGCTGAAGATCAAGTATAGGATCTTGTGCATTCTAGACAAATATTCTACCTTTGACCTATAGCCCTAGCCCTTGGGCTTTTGGAGACAATATTTTACTATGTAGACCAGGTCAAACTCAAACTTTTAATCCTCCTGCCTCAGCCTTCCGAGTATTAGAATTATAGACATGTATTATGATGCCATGTTCCAAGTATGTTTTAAATTGGGTAATAGTTCAATCTATTCATGTCCTTGACACTTTTGTATGTTGATAAAGTAATAGACTGGCTTATTAAGACAATATACATTTAATGCTAATGATATACTAGATGTTGTCAGTAGGGTTCAACATTCAAATTGATTACTCATGTTGATATTTGTAACATCTAAATGCTGTATAATTAGAGAAAATCTAGTTATTGGTAGAGGGAAACTAGCCAACTGGCTGGTGGCCAAAAGGTCTGAGCCTGAGCCGGGTGGAAGAGTATATTTATGACAGGAACTGCCCAGGGATAGAGACAGTTCTGAGATGGGAATGCCAGGAATTTAAATAAGAAAGGGTAAATGAATGTCCCAGGAGAAAATAGAGGAAGAGGGAATAATGTGGCCTATTTTCTTTCTCTGAGTCTGAGGGACGTGTTAAAGCTTGGTTTGTAGGGGTTAGGCTGTCATTCACCATTTTTCTTCATTCCAAGAAAAGATGCAACTTATGAGTTGCTGTATTTTTAGAAAACATACTACAGAATCTCTAAAGAGCAGGGATTAAGGTGAGATTTCAAATTTTGAGAACTTCTCCAACCCTGTGCCCTTTCCTTCCTCATGTCTTAAACTGCTTGCTATGTTCCCCAGTTCTTTCACTGTTTCACCCCAAGTCATATATTTTTTTTTTCAGATTGTACTACACCGACTTTGAGGCATGATGAATTCTAGAAGGACACGACGTAGAACATCTGGCCGTAGGGTCAACTCTAACTTGAACCTGTGTTGTTGCCTTCCATTGTTTGAATGTCGTCGACGATCCAAAAATCAGGTAAAAATCTATAGAAATATGGTATTGAGTTTTGTTAGGTTATAACTAAATGGCGGAAGAGTGAGCAATGTAGAATGTCTCAGTGTCATGACTGTGTGCAAAGAGCAGTATGACATTTGTGACTTTGTTTAAAGAATTTATACATGTTCAATCAGTTCTGCCTTTTCAGAGCTGGGGGTTGGGGTAATGGGTTAAGTTTGGGATTCCAAACAACTTTGACAAGCTGATGTGGGTAAAAATAAACATGACAAAGTCTATTAAAGGCAAACTCAAATCCAGAGGAATACCAGATTACAGAAATAAATACAAGATGGTCCTGAACTGGCTATGTATAAATATAACAAATAATTGTGTAGAGCCCTTAAGAAGTATAGGTCAGACATGCCAATAATAGAATGATAGAATGTCCTACGATCACAAACAATGAACATGGTTTTGTGTGTGTGTGTGATATAATCTTGACATATTCTGTATCTAAGTTTTTATTGTGCCTTTCATAAGGAGTAACGTGCTCAATTTCTGCATCTATGACCTATCTATGTATATATGGAGTATTTGGGCAAGGTATAGGGAAAACAAGCCAAAGTGTTTCCTTTTAAATTCTTAGAAATTATTTTTTAAAATGTCCTTATAAAATTCAATTAAAAGATCTGAAGGGTTAACTTAATCATAAGTCTTCAAAGAGTTGGAGAGATATTAAATGAGGGTAGAAGGAATAGACTAAACAGCCGCTAAACATTTCCTCTCAAATAAGTCTTGAGATCACTAATACAGTACAGCAAGTCAGAAGATGATTTTTACCATAGCATAGTTCTCACTTCAAAACACTGAAAAGTTATTATTATTTGAAATATAGGTGAAAAATTTCCCCTTTGAGCTCTGTCAGAATTAAACAAAAAGCTACCATTATGAAATGATTTTAGTACAGAATGGTCATATAGCAAAGTGGACAGTCTATTAGTAGATTTTTAGAAAGCCTTTTAAGTAGTATAAGTCTGTTAAATAAGGTTCATTCACCAGTTCAAAGGGGAAAATTGGATTCCTAAACATCCATTTTGTTTCTCATTATAATTTTGATAGCATTTGCCCTCGGGTGTTTTTAAACTGCTTCATAGACTTTAAGATTTCCCAGACCTCTTTTACATTTGTAAATATTTAACACCAGCCTCCCCCCGCCCCCTGGTTTCCAGTATGCCTACACATATTTCATTTGTTTATCCTAACTTCCAAGACTGTGTTCATGCAAAATAAAAATATGTGACAATATTTCTAGTTAACAATCACCTTTCTGTTTTACCAGATTACTCTTGTTTGTACTTAGATTTCTACTTTCATAATTTTTCTCTGTATGCAAAACAGATGTTTGTGACAATTTGTTGAGATAAATTATGCTGCTAAGATGCTACAATTTTTATTCTATATAGACATAAATTCTTTAATCATTTATTTTAAGAGATAAAACCAGAAATTGGAAAAAAGTGGCCATTTTTAGTGTGCTATTAACTCATCGAGTGCATGTGATTGAAAGCTAGGGTAGGCATACTGAAGTGATGTTTATTTTTCTTTCTCCAATTTCATCATAGATATGACTAAATGTACCAAGGTTGCATGACCAAGCAACTGGTAATTTCAGGCAATTAGCTACTTGTTTTGGCTTAAAGATAATCAACATTCATTTTGACATTTTTTTTCAGTAAAATGTTCAGTTGAAATTTCACTCAATTACTTACTTCACACAAAGTGAAGTGGAGAATTGAAGCAATTATCTACATGATTCAAACAAAAAGATGACTTCTTTGACCTCAATTATAGTACCTGTATATTTTAAGCAAACTATGAGTTTTGCTTGAAAACTGGAAAAATGTTAGTGTTAAATATTTACAAATGTAACATTTATTCAGAAAGCTGCTTGAATACTCAACTTCTCCTTCAGTTTATGTGGCCTGAAAGTTAACTGAAACAAGTGATAACTAATGAAATGAGCAATTCAGTGATTTTTTTATAAGGAAGATATTGTTTGAAAATAAGTATGAATTTAAAATTTTTTGTCATGAGAACAAGCTCATTAAGAAAGAGGGAAACATGACAGACTCAAGATGTCTGTTGTACTTACTGTTACAATTTTTCCTAAAGGTGTTCAATAATGAAAACGGGATTCTAAAATTAGCATTTGAAGTGGAAGGAAGGCAAACATGTGGAGCATACTAATAAGCAGCTACAAACAGGAAAGGCTGAATAATTACATGGCCCCTTCCACATTGCAAACATGTATTTTTATTCCAACATCAGTTAATTGAAACTGTGAACAGAAATGAAGCAACAGCATTCTTTTATAGTTGCAAGTGCTTTACAGCAGTAGAAAGTGCAACATAATTAATTTTTTATCATTACTTAGAAAAGCAGGAATCCAGGAAGGCAGATCTACTGTGGCACAAGTTACAGATTCAGTGAATTTTGAATTTTAGAATTGATGATATATTTAAACCACAAGAAACAGGCCATATGACTATTTGAATTTTGGCCACATGTGATCAGACAAATCAATGGCAAAATAGATATCCATTGGAATAACTGGAATAATTAAGCATTTATAGAATACCCTTCATCATCACCTCCCTCCCCGTCCCAAGTAGTGGTAGACATTATCTTTTATAATTCTCAAAAGTATTCCACATAATGCATATAATAATTAAATAAGGTTAAAAATTGAAATAATGAAAGCTAAGACAATAAATGTGACCAAAGTTACATGAAATATGGGGCAAAACATAATTTGCATACAAGTCTCTCAGTAGCTACATCATTCTGCTACCTGCTTATCAGAAAAGGGGTATAAAAGAGTTTCATCAAAAGAATTATTAATTAGTGGATGCTACCATTTAAAAATGAATTTCTTATTTTATGACAGTTTATTTGGGAATCTAATTTGGCTCATTGTCATTCAGAAAATCTTTAAGCTGGGCGGTGGTGGTGCATGCCTTTAATCCCAGCACTTGGGAGGCAGAGGTAGGTGGATCTCTGTGAGTTCGAGGCCAGCCTGGTCTACAAGAACTAGTTCCAGGACAGGCCCCAAAGCTACAGAGAAACCTTGTCTCGAAAAATTAAAAAAAAAAAAGAACAACAGAAAATCTTTAAAGATTTTGTACTTAACTTTTCATAGTTGTAGAAAAATTTGCAAATCCACAAATATTTTTTGTTGTTTCATCTTTCTATAGATGTAATTGCATCAGTATCATTTTTTAAAAGTAGTAAAGAAAAGAAACATGTATAAAGGCTTATGTAATCAATATAAGTACATACATGATAAAAAGTATACTCTTTGATTAAATTTTTTGGAGATAAACTAGTATACTTCATCGTGATGCATGTCAGATCCATGCAATGGCAACAAAGAGTCGACAGGTTGGTAATTATTTTAAATTTATTTTTATGTGTATGAGTGCCTGCCTGCATGTATATATATTCACCTTGTGTCTTCCTGGTATATGTGGTAGCTAGAAGAGGACTTCAGATTCCCTGAAACGGAAATTATGGAATGTTGTGAGTCACTATATGTGTATTGCAAAGGAACCTCAGGTCTCAGGTCTTCTGTAAGAGCATCAAATGTTCTTAATTGTCAAATCATCTCTTCTTCCCTGAGCCTTGCAATTTTATAGCTTACACTTTACTTGGGGAATTAAATAATAGTCAAGTGATTTCACAGTAGGTAAATATATACAGACTTGAAGTGTTATGAAGAAAATACATGTGATACTAGCTAGGCGGTGGTGGCACACACCTTTAATCCCAGCATTCAGGAGGCAGAGGAAGGCAGATTTCTGTGGGTTCGATGCCAACCTGATCTACAAACCCTGTCTAGAAAAACCAAAAAGAAAAATACATGTGATACTAAAGGAACAAATAAAACAGAAATTCTACTTAGTTTGTCAAATATCAAGTCTTAAGAGGGAATTCAAGTTGAAATTGCCTACCACAGAAACATAGCAGTCATTAGGAGTAGATACAGAATGAAACAGTGAGATAAAGGAATGATAATATTGTTGTAGTAATTCAAAATAGAAATAAATACCAGAAGATGATGCTAGGATGTAATATGCAGATACCAGTTCCTACAAGAATTTGTATGCTTCTGAATTTAGATTTGGTCTTGACTATGATAATTTATGTTTGAATTTTTAAAGCTAGGATGTAACATGGCCATCTATATCCAACCAAATGTAAGTATTAGGAAAGTTATATTACCCTTATTTCAAAGCCAAATCTAAACCTTTAGTTCTAAGATCTCATCTTTGATATTTCTGAATTCTGTCAAGGATAGTTCATTCTCTATACTGACAGCATACAGTTTGTTTTCTTTCAGTATTACTAATATACAAGACTCTCATCTATATGAGATCATGAACTTCCACAGTCAGGAAATATCTCAGTGTCCTTTATAATATATTTTCAGGAGGAATACATCTGTGAGAAAACAGAGAGATTAAGTGGGAAAAAATAAAACCTTAGCAAATTTGTAAGCTAGAATCATAGTTTAAGTTGAGAAAGAAAGTTAAGAAGTCCACTTGAAAGCTCTCAAAATAGTCTAGGTGACGAATGCTGAGTGAGTAAGCTGGCAGCAGTGTAAAAAAGAAGAGAGAGCAAACAGTCAAGAAATTCACTCATTTGTGAATTTTCCTTTGCCATAATCATTTCCTATGGGTCAGAGAACAATACAAATGCTGAAGATATGCAATCCAACAAGACAGATATTGTTTGTTTCTCAAAAGCACTTGGGAGTGTTGTTACTTGTTGGTGCTAAGCACTAGTTACATAACTGCTGCAATTTGAAGTCAAGTTCTAATATGTGTTATTTGGGTTAGTCATTACTGATAAGTGGTACAAATATAAAACATAGAGTTCCTTCCAAGTACTTAGCTGATCTAGATGAAAGGAAAGAGTTAGGAAAAGGTATTCACAGGAAAAGAAAACGGTGTGCTGGGCAAATTCTGAGAACATAGAAAATGAGTGATATAGATAAAATCATTAATTGTAAAACACTGCACACTGAGGATAAATTTATATACAAAGCCTCATAGATCAATTAAAGAGTTTGGATTTTGTTTTTGAAGACCAAGGGAGGTTTTATAAATAAAAAAAACTACTGGCTTCATTTGCACAGAACTGACAACTGGACAAATATATGTGAAATTGAGAAATATGGAGGAATTAAAGACAACAAAGATTCTAGAGCAAAGGACTATAATTAAGATGATGACATTAGCACAATGAGCACAAAAGATCAATAGTAAAATTTTTATGAGGGGAAAATTGATTAATTTACTTTGTAACACATTGAATTAAGGTGAATGAAAAGTTCGTAGATGTTTAGCAGACTTTCAGAAAGCGTCCTTAGAACCCAAGAGAGTGGTATGACTGGGAGTAGTGACAAGGATTGTGGGTAGAAAAATGAGACAGTTGAAATTGTAAGAGTGGATGACAGGATGACAAATGCTAAGATACAAAGAAATTTTTGTGTGTGGTGTGCTGTGTGTGTGTGTGTGTGTGTGTG
>NW_004949111.1:4749128-4760362 GCF_000317375.1 Microtus ochrogaster
ATATATATATATATATATATATATATATATATATACACACACACACATACATACATACATACATACATACATACTGGTTTTTTACTTTCAGATACAGCTTGAAACGGATTATTATAGTGATGTTTTGTTTTACTTTATATTTTGAGATGATTTCTTACTGTATACACACGGTGGCATCAAACTCATGGATTTGAGTGATCTTCCAGTCTCAACTTTCTAAGAAGCTCTGATTATTTACTTAGGTTTTACTGGAGACTGAACCTAGGTTCTCATGCATTCTACCTAAGGGCTATATCTTCAAAATACATACTCGAACCCTATTTTTATGCTTGGGTATTTAACCCAGATCCTAATGTTACCATTGAACATTCTGACAAAAACATTTATGGTTATTTTCCCTAACTAAATCTTTAATCATAAGGTATCTGAACTCTTTCTAAAGTCAGTTCATTTCTAAATTCATATTTCATTAATTTTGTTTGAAAAATCACCTGACCATTCAGTCTGGATCAAGTAGATTATCTCAATTGAGCAGCAAGTACTGCTATTTTTTGAGACAGGGTTTATCTGTATAATAGCCCTGGCTGTCCTGGAACTCTCTATAAAGACCAGAAAAGATTCAAACTCACAGGGATCTGATTGCCTCTGCCTCCCAAGTGCTGGGATAAAAGGCATGTGCCCAGATTTAATATTGATAATTTTAATAATTTAACTATTTAGATAATTAGATTGTTTGAAGAACACAGGAATAACACAGAACAGGTGATCTAACAAAGGAAAATGGTCAAATTGCTGTACAGAAGCAGAATTGGTGGTTTTTAAATCTGTAGTTCTCAGATACATTTGTTAAGCATGCAAGAATACACATACTCGTTCCCCTTTCTCCAAAGCAAATAAGTATTGCTACTCTCTTTAAATTAGTAGATTTTATAACAACCGAGACCCTTTTGTTATGTCCTTTCCTTTTTCTAGTACATCCTTATCTTCGTTTATCTCTCATTTCTCCCCCTCCACTTAACCTCAGGACAAACATATTTCATGATAACCATATTTTCTTTTTACTTTGAGCCCTTCACTCCCTCACACTGACTTTTTTCATTAATCGAGATTGTATATGTGGGTGTGTTTGTATATGCATATATGTACATGCATATACATAAGTACTAAATATGACCTGCTCAGTCCATGTAACGTTAATTGTATATATATTTCAGGGCTGACTATTTGGCACTAGACAACAAGTTAGTGTGCTCTACCCTGGGGAAGGCTACCACGCTCACTCTCAGCTTTTCTCAGTTGACTTTATGTAGAGTTGAGGCTTCATCCACTTTTCCTTGTCCTCTTTGGCACACTCATTCATGCCATCTGTATTCAGCTCACATTTGGGCAGTTATGTTGATGAGATTTTGTAGGTGCAGCTTCTGACATTGTAAGTAAACAGAATATCACAGGAAACACCCTGATCCTCTGGCTCTTAAAATATTCCTGCTCCCTCTTCCCCAATGTCCCGTGAACCTTAGATGTGCGAGTGCTTTGTATCCATCAGCACTGGGAGCTACAACTCTGAATTTTTGTGGTCGTGGTTTATTGTGGTGATCTCCATCTGTTTCGAAGTGGAGTTTTCTTGATGAGAGGAGAAGGCTACACTTATCTAAAATGGTACAAGTACAAATATTTATAGATTGCTGTTAGGGATTATGCTAGTTTAATACATTACTAGTTGTAGATTCTCCTTTGAAAACCATAATTTCACTAATATTGTGCAGTTAGTCCTTATGACTTTTTTTCAGACACCTTATTATTATTAGTTTTTACCCTTATTGATACTTATTATGCATTTTCCTCCTTCTCCCTTCCCTAATGAACCCCCATTTTGCATTTCCTCTATCAGATCACTAATATCCTGCTATTCCCCTCTCTATTGTTCCCCCAGGCCTCCATCTTCTGACAATGTTTCTAATTTACTTTCCTGGTTTCTGTAGTCACTCCAGGCTGTGTAGTAATATCTGAAGATTTGCAGGTAGGGGCCTCTAATGATAGAAAATATGTGATTTTTGTCTTTCTGGATCTGGGTTACCTAACATAGTATGATATTTTCTAGCTACAATCATTTACCCTGCAAAGTTCATGATTTCACTTTTCTGTACTACTGAATAGTATTCTATCATGTATATGTACTTCATTTTCATTATCCATTCAGGTTGAAGGACATTTAGGTTGTTTCTATTTCCTAGCGACTAAGTATAGAGCAGCAAGTAAATGGCTGTTTCATTTTAGAGAGGAAGTCTCGGTTTATAAACTAACCTGACTTCTAACTCGCAAGCCTCCTGTCTCAGCCTCCCAAATGTTAGAATCACAGATGTATATCACTATTATTCACCTTCATCTGTTTTCATCTATGTATGTATGTATGTGTCTGAGACAGAGTCTCATGTAGCCTAGGCTTGCCTTGAATTCATTTACGGAGCTGATGCTGGCCATTGAACTCCTGATGTTTTTATCTTCATCTTCCAAATACTGTGATTATGAGTGTGCCCAACTACTTATGTTTCCGTTTGTATTTGTAACTTACCTTACACATATTTTCATTATAAACTTTATTAAAGAAATATGGCTCCTATATTCCTTTATTTTTCTCTCACTAATTTGTTTCTTTTTCTTATAAGTATCTTTATTTTTAGGTTTATAGTTTTAGGATTATAGAAAATGGTTAAGATATTGTAAAGAATATATATCCTACACATAATTACCTTTTTATATTTTACTTTTATGATTTGATATACAATTAATGAGTCTAATTATGCATCCTCTCATATGTGTATGTAAAATTGTTCCTGCTCAATTTTGCTCCTTATTATCTTCACTTTCCCCTTCTCCCTCTTACTAGTTTCCTTTTCCCATGAATAGTTTTCTTTATACATTCAGTATCATTCATCAAAGATCTATATAAATGTAATTATCCATATATGCATGTATATAAATTAAGAATCTTCATATGAGAAAAATTACAAAATAGTTATCTTCCCTCTGTTACTCCATATTTTTCCTCCCACTTCTGTCTTCCTTCCTCCCTTCTCCCTCCTCTTTCTACTTTCATGTCATGTGTGCATGTGTGTGTACATGTGTGTATGTGTTTTGCACATAATAGACAACATATATTTATATTTCAGATTCTGGCTTTTTTCTGTCAAAAAAAGTCTCTAACTTCATTCACTATCTTGAAACTGACATAGTTTCACTTTTTATGAATGAATAAAACTCCATTGTGTATGTATAGTGTATTTTCCACTCATCTATTGACAAGTACCTAGGTTGGTTCCATATTTTAGTGAAATTTTATATTAATATTGTACATTTGTAACAAGGGATATCAATACATTGTTACTAACTACAGGTTTCTTCAGATCTTAGTTTTTGGGTGCGTTTTTTTTGCTGTTGCTGATCTAGATTCTCAACATGGATATCATATTCTATGTCCTAGATTATTTATTATTTATTCATTATTTATATATTAACATATATTCTTTTGTCCTGTTACTTTGATGGCACAAGTGCCTGGCAAAATGGAATAAGTAACAAGAAGGAGTACAAAGGGGCTAAAGAAGTCTTGACCAAGATATGGGATGAGAACAGTGTCTGCAGATGTTCAGGAAATACTGGTTGAATAGAGAGAAGAATAAATGCATATATGCAAAATATTGTCAAATATAGTTATCTAGGAAAGAGTTGCCAAAGATAGCTTTTTATCTTTCTTGATATAACCATAGAGCAGACTTTTGATTTCATCTACTTAGAAATTGTATACTTCATATTTTATCATTTATGATTAAATCCCCATTATAAAATTAAATGTTCAAAGTGTCTATTAATGTTGACTAGAATAATGATCTATTGAAACAAAAAATAGTTAAATTGCAGAATACTTCCTTGAATTTTCGTCATTTGGTATTCTTTGCAAGGCTTTTTCACAGTCCCTCCCTTCTCTTCCCCACCTTTGTCCTTCCTGCTCCATCTATCTTCTCCATAACCTAGGCTCTTGAATATGCTAGCTTCTAAGTATACTCCATTAAATGCCCAGCCTGATACTCTATGGTTTTTTCCCACAGGCTAGATATGAACAACAGAAGGACATGTATACACAATAGGTGCTGGGATTTTTCCTGGGCATTAAGGTGTTAGGCTGGATCTACAACAAGAAATGACAAGAAGAGAAAGAAAATGGATACAGGATAAGATTTAACAAACATATCTTTTTTTTTGACTTGTGACTTCTATGGGAAGGATAGATGATTCTGGATCAAATGTTGCCATGAACAACTTCCCGTATTGACTAATAATGCTAACATCAAGTTTGTAGCCAAATAGTGCTGGCAGGAGGGTAGCTAAGGACTTTCATTAATATACTCTGTCAGCCTTTGGAAACAATAGTTCCAGCCCTTCCCCTCATCACAAATACAGCATAGAAAAGAAAGCATTCTGAAGATTCAGATCAGGGATGAGAGTTACAAGATTGGCAGTTGTCAGTTTGGGCATGATCATTTTGGATCATGCCAAGCTCTTGGCACTGTAATTTTCCCTATATTGATAACTCAGACTCAGTGGAGGAAAGTACAAGAAATATAGAATAAGTTAAGTTTTATATCATTTATGTAAACCATACTTGCTCATTTGTTTAGTTCCTGGGGAGACTAAAGCAAGAAACAATCATAAATAGTTTAGCCAGAAATAATTCTTATCAATATTGAAAACAGAAAACTTTCCAGAGCCTGACTTGGTGATGATACACAGTTCATTTCTATAAAGGTTATAAAATCAGGTTAATTAAATATTTTCTGGCACTTTGATTTTTATCTCAAAAAACATGACAGGATTATTTATCATGATGAATGGATATTTCTAAAGCAGGCTACTTATTCAAAGAAAGAAGACACACCATACATAATATAATAAACCTAATTCTAATTTACCTATTATACATGGAAGTAAAAATAGAGATTATTTTAGAAATTCTAGCAGAAAAGCAAAAGTAATCTGCTTTCAAAATTGGAGGCATATTAGCTTCTATGCTAGATGGAGATCATCTAATCTAAACAGAGTCTCATGCCTCTACTAAGTGTTCGAGTGTTGGTTCTAATCAAATTGAGATCAATAGTGCACTGTTCTCTTTCTGTACAACACACTAAATAAATGTATGACAGTAATTCAGGTCTGAGTAAATAGCCATATCACAGGAAGACAATTAGGACTGATAAGTATCATTATTTGAGATGTTAGCATGAATGCAAACACTGAACAAATAAATTTTGAAGGCTCTCCTCACCTATCTATTCATTCGTGTATGGTTTATAAAATAGCAGCGGCTTAAATCTGTCTGAATAAGAATGAGAGAGACTCAGTATTCTAGGAATAAAAATGGTGGGTGAGTAAAGCCTGTCGATTGCCTATAACAGATGGTAGTCAGGGGTGAGCTTCTGTGACCTAATACTTTGAAACCCGCTGCTTATTTGCTGAAGACAGGCTTAATATTTTTCCTGAATAAATGCGTTTTATTAACTGTTTTAGGCTACTGGAGCTTAGTATTGCTACTCTAAGTGATTTACTAGGGGTAATATGTTAGCCACTATACTGTTAGAGGCTTGCATGAGTGTATCCTCAAATTTTATGTATTTTTATAAATACAGATCATCGCTATTCTTTCTGTAGTTTAGCTATTGCTCGTTCTTCAATAATTATAGAAGAATATTTATAGTTCACAGTGCTATCATAACTACATGATAGAAACTCTTATTGTAGGACACTGGTATAATAGGAAAATTATGACATGTAAGTAGATAGTGTATAAATCATTTGCTGAAATCAAGATCTTATCATATTTAGACTCACAACTCTATTTCTTGTACTAGAATTAAGCACTTGGTCAGCAAAGAAATATTTTCTTGTAAATTTTATAAATATTATTTATCATATGATATGTTTGGAATTATACATTTTATTATACATTTTATTTTGTTTGGAATTATACATTTTATATTATGTTTGGAATTATACATTTTATTAAGCACACTCATATTATCACTTCCATTTTAAAACAATATTCCAAGGAGAATAGCAGAGAATATGTTTACTACTTTTAAAAATTACAATAGGAACTCAGTCAAAGGCCTAAGAGGCGAAAGACCATGAAAGGTGAATAGCTTGAGTTTCACAAGTCAAGTAGCCTAGAGTGTCAAATATGGATTAGCTTAACTTCAGAAATTAAAAGAAAAGATATCCAGAAAAGGATATTTATGTTATAGTGTCAGCTAATAGGTGGTAATTATTGACAGATGGTCCTTAAATCAGAAGAGAGGCAGGGAAGCAGGTAAATGGGCAAGGTAATAAACGGCTGCAGAAGGAGACATAGGTTTGGGGGCTGGGCTTGGGAAGGATACAGTGAAGTAGTTAAGGGGAGAATGCAAGGAATAGAAAAGGAGTTCTCAAGGGACAGGAGGGAGTAAGTGTGTCAAGAGGGAGAATTAAAGGGCAGAAGGGCTGAGAGGACAGTGGCAAGGCAGAAGTGAGAGGGGTTTTGGAAAGAAAAAAGAAAAGTTGAGGGAGGTGGGATGCCATGGAGGCATTTAGTTGATTATTACAATTTGATAAACTCTGTGTAAAGAGGATGGATGATCTCTGTGGCTAATTTAACTTCTATTAAATTGAGTCATTTATTTAATTTCCATTTCTTTGCTCCAGTGAAGATAAACAATGTGGGTCTTTAAATTGTTTTGGGGCATATGCAGCATAAGTTATATATATTCATATATATATATATAAATTATATATATAAATATGGATATATATATATATGGAGAGAGAGAGTAAATGTGTTACCTTTTCTACTACTCATTTGCTTTAAAAAAGAAGGTGTAATTAAGATTAAGCAATTGGATAATTAGCAATGGCATGCAGCCACCTGGTTAGGAGGTGTGTTCGTTACTAAACAGACTAGTCTTACGACTACCATTTCTATTTGAAGATGTTAAATCATTTCTATTTGAAGATGTTTAAAGTACTACTACTTTCTGGGAAATACTTCCATCTCAAATTAGTGGTAATGTTACAGTGTAATTATGTGACAATCAAAATGTCAATAGCAGACCCAAATGGTCATGAGAAACTGTAAAAATAAGTGCAAAAGAAGTAACATTACCTTGTATTTTTAGAGAACATATTTACACCATTAGTCTTAGTATTGTTTACACAAATATCATATATTGATGTTACATTTGAAAAAAAATTGTTTTCTCATATATATTTTAAGCTACATTTCTTTCAGTTCAAAGAAAATAAGTCTAAGGGAACTCAAAGAATCATTCTCATTTCTCTTGTATAATATGTTAAAGAAAAGCCAGTCAAATATATTTTGGATGGTAAGTGATTTCTGTACTACTTACTAAAGCAATAGAAAGAATAACAATAATATGTGGCAATATCCAAATACAATATGTAAGTTAACTAGGTAAATTTGGATATATTTATTTTTACTATATCTATCAAAATCTTTTAGGTGTAGTGGAAATCTCTAGGAAATAGCATGTCAGAGGATTCACTCTAGCCTTCAATTTTTAGGTGCTCTGCACAATTGCAGGGACTGTGTTGCTTGTGTTGCATGAAATTCTGGAAGGACAGTGACTCAGTGTGTTAGTGGGAGGGGAAAATCAGGTGACAGAGCAGGCTATTGCTAAAAAGGAGTGTAAGTGTGCTTGTACAATCAGGACATAAACACCTCCACCCATAGATATGGTTGCAAGAGCTAGTTTGGTTGCAAACATCTCTATCCATTGATATCTTCTGCTTGTCCCTCAGAATACCTTCTTGCTGACTCCCCACTTTTAAGTTGCTACTCTGTCAGTCACATTCTCAACATTACCTTTCAGTATTTTTTTTTGAAACACAGCCTATGATTCAGTTTATGTTAGCCTTGGATTCACAATCCTGTCTCAGCCTCCCAGTTACTAGAATAACAAGTTTATGTCACTACAATTGGCTTTTATTATTAGTCATACTTTTTGTGTCTGGGTGTGTGTATCCTTTTTGTTTATGTAATGAACAGTCTTATATGACAGGCTTATTAAGGGATACTTTTTATATACTAAAATGCATATAATAATGTAACTCCGACTAGTAGTTGAACATGAAAATGAACATTTTTATCAGTCTAGCAAACTTCAGGCCTTTGAATAAGAACATTCTGCTTTAGTATCCAGCCACCACTTAGTGGCCTTCTTCTTCTGAATTTGCTATTATCCAAGATGTCATCCATAATTTAGAGACTGAAGCTTTTTAGGTGTGATTTTTTTTTCACCTGAAAAGAATGGATTTGTAATCTGCCATTTTTTGTTTCCATTTAGTTCCATCCTTTCAATTGTTGCCTAGCATTCATTTGAATTGATGTTCCACACATTGTTTATATATTTTTCACTTAGAAGGCTGGTTGAGGATTTCCAGTATAGGGGTTTATCGGAAAATCAGCTTTAAAAAAAGCACTTTCACACACACCTAACATCAGAGTTTGAACCTGTAACCCAAGTTATTCTGGAGGCTAAGGCGAGCCTCTAAACTGAAGGCTGGTCTGGGCCACACAGCATTTTTAAACTGGACTGGGAAATTTAGAGAGACATTTAGACAACCTTCAATGGGGCACAGATGCAGTTCAGAGATAGAGCCTAGCATGCACGGGACAGAGTTCTGTCTCAAGCACCAGGAAACAAAGCAAGACAACAAGAATGGAAGCCTCTAAATATTCTCACACTGCTTACTGTGGAAACAGACATTTTTAATTCCCCTAAGTGAGTGTGCTGCAGTGGGATGCTAAGTCTTATAAGTGTATGTTTAACACTAGAAAATAGGCAGCCACATTTCCAAATTGGCTATGCCTCTTGCGCTTCCAGTAACAACTGAAAAGAGCTGTTTATGCTTATATTCTTCAGAACTTTTTATTGCTTGAGTTTTCTTGGTGACTTGGTTTTTAGTTACGTTAGTAAGTGTGTAGTAGTATATTATTGGGGTTTTAATGAAGATTTCCATAATTGCTAATGATGTTTAATATTCCTTCATTTGTTTCCCCCTTTCTATTGTATCATCTTCTGTAGAGGAACTGTCAAATTGTTTAAACTTAAAAATGGCATAAATTTCAAATTATTTTCTCTTCATGGGCCTGTCTTTTCTTTCTCTTAATAAGTTTTTTATAAGATCAAATAATATAAAGTTTAATGAAGTAGAATTCTTCATGAATTCATTGCCAAATCTAAAATCTTTGCTTAACAAAGAATCACATTTTCCTTCTTTGCGTCATCTCTTCTAAAAATGTATAGATATTAAATTTTACATATACACTTATAATTTGTTTTAGTTATTCTTTGTATATTTGCAAAGAATGGCTCCAAGTTCATTATCTTCCACATGAATATCCAATTTTATAACCTATTCAATCAAAATGTGTATCCTTTCTTCATTAAATTGCCATTTTCACTTTGTGTAAAGTCAACTGGCTCTGCATGTATTCTGCTCCTTTACTCTGTACTTAATATTTTCTGACCTAAAAAGTACAATCTGGTGTTTACTACATCTTTAAAAAATTTAAAGTTTCACAGTACAAACCATTCAACTTTTGATTTTTCAACATTTATATTAGTATGTGTTACTTATACAAAATCATCAATTTTATTGAATCTCCATATATGTATATCATATTGAGTCTTCTTATGCTCTTTTGTCTCTCTGCTAACTCTTCCCACTCATACTAATCCCATTCTTCTACCCAAATAGTTCTCTTTCTAACTGAATGTCTTTTCTAGGTTCCACATCTGAGAAAAGTTATAGATATAGATAGATAGATTAGTTAGTTCCTTTATTATTATGTCCTCCTGATTGATCCATTTTCCTACAAATGATGTTAAGACTGAGTGCATTTCTTGGCTATAATGAATAGTGAACAACAAACATGGATGATGTAGTTATCTCTAATTTGATTGTTTGGAGATATTACCTGGAGTGGTAGAGCAGTATCACATGGTAGTTCAAATTTTATGAAACTGTTAATGATTTCTTTCATGCCTACACTAATTTGTACTCATACAAAGTGGTATATAGGGTCCACATTTTCAGCATTCATGTCAGTATGTGTTTTTTTTTAATTAAAACCATTTTAACTAAGATGGCATGGAATCTCAATGTAGTTTTCATTGACATTTCACTGATAGCTAGAGATGTTGGGTATTTTTAATGTATTTTTTGGCTAGGAGCTTCTTTTAAGAACTCTAGATTCAATTTATTTTTCCATTATTGATTGTATTAAGTGTTCCTTTGGTGTTTACTTTTTTGAGATCTTTACTTTTGATATGCATACCGTGGCAGATGACTACCTGGTAAAGATCTCCTCCCATTTAGTAGGGCTTAATTTAATTAGTTCTTTTGCTGTCCAGAAGGTTTTTAATTCCTTAAAATTCCATTTGCTAATTCTTGTTACTATTTCCCAAGAATCTGTATTCTCATTCAGAAAGTTCTTGCCTATGTTTGTAGCTTGAAATATTTTCTTTGTGCTTTCTTCAAGTAGTTCCAAAGTCTATGGATTTCACATTAAGGACTTTATAATCCAATTTAAATTGACTTTTGTGCAAGTTGAGAGATGTGCATATCCAGTTTCCAGAACCATTTGGTGAAGCGACTTTCTTTTTTCTCCAGTGAATATTTTGGGAATCTTTGTCAAAAATCAGGTGGCTCTAGCTGTATGGGTTTATTTCTCTATTCTATTATATTGGATTGTGTGCCTCTTTAGTACCACACTTTAGTGTTTTTATTATTTGCCTATTTTGGAAATTTTCTCTGTTTATATAAGAGAAATATGTACTTTGTGGACATTTAACTTCACTTAGTATTTTCAATTTTCTTCCATATTATGTCATGAGTTAGTAGGTCATTTCTTTTATATAACAACATACAGAATAGTAACTAAAATCTTTAGTGATTGTTTTGATTGTTTTGAGTTGTTGATTTTAGAGGATGGACATTGTCTTTAATATTCCTTTACATCTGTTTGTAATGTTATCCTCTATTTCATTTTTGAATATTAGCAATTTGTATCTTGTGCTTTTGGCAAAAAATTTATTGTTTTCTGATTTGATTAATCTTTTCAAAGAGGTGATAGAGTTGATTTATTAATATTCTTTGTTTTTCTTTTTCTTTTTTTTTTTTTT
>NW_004949111.1:4760462-4767717 GCF_000317375.1 Microtus ochrogaster
TGTAGACCAGGCTGGTCTCGAACTCACAGAGATCTGCCTGCCTCTGCCTCCTGAGTGCTGGGATTAAAGGTGTGTGCCACCACCGCCTGGCTCTTTGTTTTTATTTTGAATTAAATTCATAGGTGGTCTTATTTTCTCCTTCCTTCTTCTTGATTCATTTAAAATTTCTTATGTTTATACTTTACTAAGGTATATTTTTCCATTGATGACAAGGTATTGCTTCTTTAATCAAAGCATTTAATATTGTAAATTTCATTCCAAGAGCTTCTTTGGATGAATTTCTCAAATTATAATGTATTCCTTTTTATGTATTGATTTATTTATTTTTGAAGTAATGAGGATTGAATTTTGGATCTTGAAAAACAAGAAGTTCAGCACTGAATTAAGTTCTTAGTTCTACTTTCATTTGTCTTCATTTAAACTATTTTCAAATTAACTTTGCACAACATTCCTTTTTTTGATTTTTTGAGACAGGGTTTCTCTGTAGCTTTGGAGCCTGTCCTGGAAAGAAAGATCTACCTGCCTCTGCCTCCCAAGTGCTGGGATTAAAGGCATGCACTACCACCTCCCAGCTGTAACCTTTTTTTTAATTGATGGTTTATTGAGAAAGTTTCTAATTTTAAATATGTGGTATTTTCTAGGCATCTTTCAAGCACTGATTTAAAATTCAATTCCACAGTTATTTGATAGCAAACTTTATATTAGCTCAAACATTGAAATAGCTAAAAATTCGTTTTGTGACCTAGGATTGAATCTATCTTCATGAATATCCTGTGAATACTTGAACAGCACATGCATTCTGCTTTTGATTTAATTATTCCACTATAGATGGCATTTATCAAATCGATTGAGAGAGTTATTTCAATCTTCTCCATCTGTAATGGTTTTGGGCCTTGTTCTTCACTTCAAGAGAGGAATATTGAAGTCTATTTGGATTTGGAATGAAGTTAAGTACTAGAATGGTTGCCTATCATCCATGAGTCCTTAGATTTTATTCCCATGGCCATCAGAAAAAAAAGAGAATGTTATGATTTTGTTTTTTGTTTATATTTTTGTCTAAGTTGTTGTTGTTAAGATGTAATGATTTTTCCATTTTTCTGTACATTAAAATATAGTGGAACTCTAATTAGTATTTTCTAAAAAGTGAAGTTGCAAAAAAGAAAGCTCCAGGAGCATTAGTTTATTATGATGCCATACTGGTATTCCTTCATATAAGGCTAGTTATTTTTTCTAGTGGCATGATATATTACAGTGTTAATATTTTACATTTTAAAAAAGTCTAATAGGCCTGTAAGTTTAGTTTTTTTAAATACAGTTCTTCATCTGACTGTCCTATGATAAATAATGAGGTATTATAATATGATAGGTATTAAATTCAATTTCAGTAACTATTATAAGAAGACTTTAACTTAAACTACTTTTGCCAAATGAATTAAAATTTATGGGACAAGAAATACTACTATTGTATCTTTGCCAGAGAGTAGGTTCAACTGTTTAATTAAATTTCCAATAAATACAATAAACCGTCGAAGGTACAGAAGAGAAGTTAGATAGAAGTTCTGTTGCCTTGGCACGTTTTTAAAATAGGGTGCATTTTTAAGAAATATTTTATAATAGTGACCATAAAGACATCTCAAAATTGGAAATTAAGTCAACTCAAAAAATCATATAGGTGCAGGAGATGTAGCTTAATGGTAGAGTGTGTCCATCATTTATGAAAGGCTTTGAGGTTGATATGCAGCACACAAACATACTGCCAAATGAATGTTGAATTAATAAATACTCACTTGCCTCTGTATTCATAGCTTTTGTGTACAAATTCCATACAAAATATTTGAAAAATGTGCTTGCATTGAATATGTGGGATTTTTCTCTTTGTCTTTATTTACTAAGAAACATATGTGTTGATGTAGCATTTACATTGCCTAAAGTATTATAAATACTTTAGACATGATTTAATGTACATAGAGCATATATATATATATATACAGATATACAGTGTAAATAGAATTTAATAGAATTTAATATAAAGAACCTAAGTATTTATTTATAGAAATTCCTGCATGGAAACTACCATGGATACTGAGAGAAACATATATTTGGTTTTATAAAGATAAAATTTTATTTTAGCTTTCATCCCTATTTATTTGTTTAGCTACTTATTTATAGTACAAAATCTTGCTACATAGCTTAGACTGACTGCAAACTTGGGATACTCTTGTTTCCGTTTACTAAATGCTAGGATTACAAGTGTTCATCATCATGTTCAGCCGTATGCCAGTCTTACCATGCTTTTAAGACAAGGACTCACTATAGCCCTGGCTAATCTTGAACTTGCCACAGTTCTTCTGTCTTGGCTTTCCAAGTGCTGGAATTGTATGTATATGCCACTCTGATGAATTCCATACTTAGTTTGAAAAGCTTTGTTTTGTTTAAAGACTCTCACAGGCCTTTTTGTGATTGTAAATACCTCTCTGTTGCTCTAGTTATGCTTTCATATGTTTCCTGTCATTTGATACTCTAGGTCTGTGTTTCTCAACCTGTGTGTCTTGACCACTGGAAAACACATATTCCAAATGGTCTCAGGAACTGAGACACCATTCAGTAGCAGAATTACAGTCATGAAGTATCAATAAAAATAATTGTACGGTTGGGGGTCACCACAACAACATGATGAGCTGTATTAAAGGGTCATAGCATTAGGAAGGTTGAGAACCACAGTACAACTTCAAAATTAAAATAACTTCCACCTTTGATTTCCGAGAAACTTAAAATTATATAAATGTGTGGCCTCCTCTAACATAAAGATTCTGATAAGGAAAAAGGGGGGAGGTACTTAGTGAAGCAAGCAAGGCTTGGACTGAAATCTGAATGCCTTTCAAGGAGCTATCCAGGGTGCTAGACTACATTTCCCTGAAGTTGTCCTAACACTGGCAAAAATAATAATAATAATAATAATAATAATAATAATAATAATAATAATAATAATAACTTCCTTTAAATTTCAGCTTGCTATCTCTGACACACTGGTTATAAATAACCTATCCATTACCCAGTATATTTCTACTCTGAATATATTTGTATCCATATTCTTCTGTAGGCATCTAATTTTGCCCAATTTCCCAGTTGAATTGCTAACCAAGCTATCAGGATAAAGGATACTTTTTATTATGTTCAGCTACATACAGTAATATAAAGTGCCAACAATTTATAGAAGTTTTAAAGTGAATCTATAGTATTTGATCTTATGAAAGATTTTGTTTATAACATTTTTTGTAGTTTAAATTTGCACTCATTTAACAAATTCCTCTTAGTTTTTGCTCTGAGTTCTAAAGATCTGAAATTTGACTGAATAGTCTATGCTTGTGGAATCAATTTTTTTCTAGAATATCTTTCTTACTTTGACTAATTATGAATTAGAACAATAGTTCTTAGATTCTACTTTCTTGCTGTATCAAAATTACCATATACCTCGGTAGAATTGAAAAATCTCAGTTCTCAACCTAGATTTTATGAACCAGAAACACTGGTGATGTCTTCAGTAATTTGTGTTTTGATGAGATTTGTAAATGATCCTGATACATATTTACCAGTCACTTAGAATAACATGTTAATAAGTATGAAATTATATGGTTCAGTTTAATTTAAGTTTTATTTATAAACTTACTGAGCAGTGATTAGAATTCTTTTCAATTAAAAATGCTGATTTCTCTGTGTGTGTCTGTGTGTGTGTTGTGTGCATGTGCATGTACATGTGTTAAGGAAACAGATACAAACAGCGACAGATAGAGAGAGAGGGACAAGGGAAGGAAAGGAGAGGCGATGAGAGGATGGAAGGGAAGGGGAATAGACGGGAGGGGAAAGGATAGACAGATTGTGTATCTGTTTGGCTTGTAGCTCACAGCCCTGCCTTTGTCTGTTTAGTGCTAAAATTTTATTTAAGTGCTTCAACATTGAGCCTCAGGGATGAGAAATTTTTCTTTTGATTGAAGATAAGCTCAAAGTTTGCACAAGATTACATAGTTACTCCCATAGCCTTAATCAAGGACTGTATACACTTAGAATTTCCCTCAGTAAAGGTCAAGGTTTGGAAAGAACTTAAATTGCAGACAGTGAGTTTAGAAAGAGACACTGACTGAATAATCTGCCAGGTTTCTTCATTCAACTTCAGTAAACAGTGCTGTAAAGGATATTGCATCCAGATTAGCTTTATATCTGATGTTATTGCTTTGACTTATAAAAGTATATCTATTTTTTGAAATATGGCTTGTTATCTTCTTTGTTTACATCATTGTAGAAATTCATTTCCTGTTGAGTAGATCAGTCATTCTAACATCTGATCACCCTACTACCAGTACACTTAGGGAAAAAAAAAACCCTATATTTTTTCCACCCAGAAAATAACAATATAAACATATATTTTGTTCTGTCTTAAAGAGATTTAGAAATAAGAAAACAAGATTTGGGGTTTTGGTATTTTGTTTATATATAATATAGAAGAATTATGTTGTAATAGATACTATTATTCGAATGAAGCGAGAGTGAACTTTTAGCTAAATCACATAATATAAGTACCTTTCTTAAAAGTCTTAGTAAACTACAACTGAGGGTTAGCCAACTGAAATAATGCAAATGAATTTCACTTTCTACATAATATATACTTTAGTAATTCCTAAAGATGAAAATTTATTAAATTATTATCTTATTTACAATTTACTTATCATTTAATATCATTAATTTTGTAATACAGACAATAGTGAGCTTGCATTTTACCAGTAAGTGTGAATTCCTTTGCTTTTTGCAATTTGATTTGTAGAGGCTCAAAATTAGCATTTTTAAAGTAAAAGTTCTCTGAAATGGCTAAGGTATGATTTAAAGATAACTAAACACTTATTCATACTTATACACTTAAAATTACTGTTTTTCTAAATACAAGTCTCATATGTTTATTTCTAAGTAAACTTATTTCCAAATATTAGTTTAGGATATCTCCCAAATAAGGTATTTGAATATTTTCTAGTATCACTTTAGTTATCTCTTATTTACATGAAAATCTTTGTAGAAATAGGCAGAAAACTATGTAAGATTATGTGGCTCTTTCTATAATCATTCACCAAATATTACCTTTTATATGTTAAAGTTTAGACATCAGAACCACAGTGATCTGTGGGTGGTCTGTGATCTGGTGATCAAAGACCATAGCTTCATATTTCACACCCCCTCCCAGGAGTCAAGCCAAGATCGGTCAGTTAACCTTTTTTTTTTTCACTTAAATTACGTGACCACCCCCTTTCACCTCTGACCCAGGTCATCCAATGTGTGCCATTTGTCAGAGTAGAGGAGTCAGTGTGGAGGTTTAAGTGTACCCTTTCCCTAGTTCTGGAAATACTCAGAAAATGTACTATAATGGTGGTAGAGCTTGTATTGTCAACTTCTGAGATGAACAATTTATTAATTAAGAACTGTATATAGTGCATTATAATCCCATAACCACTAAAATATTGCCAATCCTTTTTAAAATTCACATGCTATGCTATAGTATTTGATAACCCAGAACATGGACAAGTTTACAATTTCAGAATGAAAACTTCCTGAAGACGGAATAGAAAGTAACCCCCTTCCATATACTTTGCAGAAGACTAAAAAGATCAGTCTTCACTGATCCTTGCTTTCTATGCTTAAATAAAATGTCTTTATATTTTCACCAAAATTTCAAGTACTTTTTGCGCTAATAAAATTGAGGTTTCATAGTACCTGCCTAGTATTAATTAAAACCATACAAGGTATCTCTGCCTTGGTCAGCACAGATCAAATAACTATTAAGCTTTGCAGAGTTGAGTCTTGATCAGTTTTCTATCAGCCCACAGCTTTTACACAATGTATAGTTAGAGTCTAGAAGTGTTTTTCATCCATCATATATATTGGATACCATTTATGTGTCATGAACATAAATTAATATATTAATTTACTGTGCCAAAAAGTTCAAAAGAAAGATTAAGGAGTAATTAAATATATGGAAAATATAAAAGAAGTGTGGCTAACTCTTCTGCAGGAGACTTCTGGACAGAGGAACTTAATAGCAGTGATGATTCAGGAGCATCAGAGTGGGCTAGATTATGCTTCAATCAGACATGTTTTAATATTGGGTTTCCCATTTTTAAAAGGTATGATATCATATGAGAAAATTGTTGATTTTTTTCAAGGGTCTGATTCCTTGTCAAAAATACAGAAAATAGAAATTTTATTTGCTTGTTTAAGACCAGGTTTTGTTATGTAGCCTTTGCTGTCCTGGCTCTTGATAGTCTTAAACTGAAGTAGTACCCCTCCCTCAGCCTCCTGAGTTAACAAATTGTTATAAATGCTAAATAAATTTGTGAAAATAATGTACCTGTAGAATAATAACTTTTAGTAAATGAGAGTTGTTAGTATTGGTTGTTTTTAAGACTTAATTGCAGGAGGTATGGCTCATTATCCCAGAATTTGGAAGCGAAGGCAGAAGGGTCATTGTAAATGAGAGGATAGCCTGTGTTTTACTAAATTTAAGCTAGTCTAGAATAAAGAGTGAGCCTAACACTTTTACCAAGAATAATAAAAGAGTAATTAAATAAAATAAAATTTAAAAGAGAAAAGAAAATAATAAACGATAAAAGGATGTCTGAGAAAGGAAAGAGTGCATAGATTTTACTACAGTTTTTGACCATGAATAGGGAGGTTTAAGATGGTAGAAAAAAGAAGTAGATGACAAAGTATTTACATTCAGAACTGAGAGGTTTGGGTAAGATGGAGAATCTTTCAAGAACTTTGATCACTAGATTGGGATGTAAGAGGGATCATAAATGTACATTTGGAAAGATTAGTTAAGGAGGTATATGCGCAATTCAAGAAAACAATAGAAAAGTTGATCTGAAGCAATTCCAAGGGATCTGAGCAACAGTAAATACATTTGTTTTGTTTTGTTTTTCAGGACAGGGTTTCTCTGTAGCTTTGGAGCCTGTTCTGGAACTAGCTCTTGCAGACCAGGCTCTGTCCTCTAACTCACAGAGATATGCCTGCCTCTGCCTCCTGAGTATTGGGATTAAAGGTGTGTGTCACCACTGTCCTGCTAATATTAAATAAATATTTAAGAATGACTAGACACTTCTTATCTCATTGAAGTTTATGAGAAATGGAGACTTGTAAAACCACTGAGTTGAGGGGCATACATATTTATGGGAGATATCTATCTATCTATCTATCTATCTATCTATCTATCTAT
>NW_004949111.1:4767817-4792584 GCF_000317375.1 Microtus ochrogaster
TATCTATCTATCTATCTATCTATCTATCTATGTTATCAAATATCTATCTATCTATCATCTATCTAGGAGGCATTCAAATAGCTATGTGTTAAAGGGGATGCTGAATGAAGAAACACATAGGGATGTTAAATTTTATTTTTTTATTTGGTGGTAGAAATTGAATATGGTAAGGTGAGTTATGAACTGCAAACTTGTGGAATAGTGGAGGGCCAGGTTGGTTGGACTGAAATTGAGAGTTGTTTTGAATAAACTGAATTTGAACAAAATATTAGATATCTAAGCAGATATATTGGACAGGCTGTGAATGTACAAATCTTGACTTCAAGAAATTCTATGACTAGAGATCATACATATGGGATTTAAACCATGCATCTGCATGGGATAAGTAAAGAACTAGAAAAGTGGGAAAGACAAAAGTCAGGAGCTGAGCACTGAAGCTTCAAAGGTTGGACATTTATAAAGATGAAGAACAGCAAAACAGACAAGACATCTGTGATGTAGGAAGAAAATATGCACAGCTTTATTTTGGAGGTCAAGTAAAGAAAATATTTAAAAGAATTGGGAGGTATACAATGCATCAAATGATAGTAAGTAGAAATTAGAGAGTATGTTTTTGCTGATGGGAATAATTCAGTAGAAAGAGAAAAATAAGTGATGTGGAAAAGAGGGAGGAGAGTTGTAGAATTGAGCTTGTAAGCAATAGGAAAATGAGACTCAGAGCTCAATGAAATTGGACTTCATTAAGAACACTATCATTCATTTTTGTCAAACATAAGTCTACTCACATAAGTCTATGGACACACACACTAGCACACATATATACAAACACACATTTTCAAGTCTTATAGCCTCATATTCTCATTTTCAAAGGTATCACTTTTGCAAGGCAGTATTCCTACAGCTTTGGATTTTAAGCATAGTCAGAGGGCATTATTAGCAATTCTTATTTGAATTCATTGCCAACCTCTGTGGCCTCTTTGGTTTCTTAGCACTCCACAGCAGATGGTAAAATAAATGGAAGGTACATCACAACAGCTCTAGATGTAGGAAGGGCAAGGAGGTGGTGTGTTTTAAGTAGTGTATTAGAAACCTCTCCAAGGGACTGAGTTTTTGTTGCTATAGCAAATGCTTTTAAGTCTGTAGGTGTCAAAAAGTGGAATAACTGGTTTTTTTTAACTTTAAGTATGAAAATGTTTTACTGAGGGTTTTCATCATCCACTTTGTGTGTAAGCTGGAACTTAATTCATCTGTTACATTACTAGAGCCAAGAATAGCAAAGGGTTAAAGCACATCTGAGGAAGACTGAAACATTGTCACTACGTGTGTGTGTGTGTGTGTGTGTGTGTGTGTGTGTGTGTGTGTGTGTATGTGTGTGTGTGTTATCTCATACATTCCCAGGGGTGGGTAGGGGTTAGCATTAGACACCCTGCCTTTGTTACCATGGTTAGAGTCTGCCTAGAGTTGTGTGTGTATGCATTGTGTGCTCTTGTGGTGTTGGGGCACCCAAGAGATTGAACCGTTGTGAGTTCATTAGCACTGTGAAGGCGACTCTCAGGAACATCTTGAGTGAGACAAATTGACTGGAGTGGGAGACTGGGGAGCACAGGTATACTGATTTCTTCTAAATGTATGATCTGCTACCTCTAGCTTCTAGGTGGCTTATACTATAGTCTAAAATCCCCGCCCTGGTAGTATTGGTTACTAGGTAATGAAATGGGCGTGGCTTGGTGTATACTACACCTGAGTTTTGTTGGGCCCAGCAAGCCGGCCCTTGGGCAGAGCCTGGGCTCCTGAAGCTTTCTGCAGCGCCCCAGAGTTGCCGGCATCCTCTTTGGGAATCCTCCTGCCAGGCGGGCGGTTAGGTAGTTTTAGGAAGGCCTGCTGAGCATGTGTAGGGAGCATCGCGCATGCTCTGTGGAGTGGGCAGGTTTAGCAGGCTAAAGCTGTGGGCTTTACTACTGTTCGCCCGCCTCCCCCGCCCAGCACGCCCCCTCCTCTTCTTCCCGCCCCCAGCACGCGTTCCTCGCAACCACCCCGCCCCTCCTCCCCCCCCCTCACCCCACTGCACTCCCGGGCTGGGGAACCTCCATTGACGCGCCGGTGACGCCGCCGCGCCGCTGCCGCCACGGGGGTTCCAAGCGCCGTACTGCCATACAGGTACCGCGGCGGCTGCCGCCATATTGGCGGCGTAGGGAGCCGGGAGGGGGCCCGGGAGCTTTGCGGGGCGGGCAGCAAGAGGTGTACGGCGGCTGCTGCTCGAGGGGAGGCAGTACTGAGTTGTCTTCTCTTTGGACGCAGCGGTCGGCGGACACCCCGCTCTCCCAGCTCCTGAGATATCCGCCGGTGACGAGGTCAGCGGTCACTGAATACGGGGCTCGGAGTCTCTTCCGAGGCGGCAGCGAGGACGCTCAGCAGGCGGGATGTGTGCTGGTGCTGGAGACGGGCAGCTCCTGTTCGAGTGCTCCTGAAGAGGCGATGCTACCATTCGCTGCTCCGGAGGATCCCTGGGACGACCAAGAAATGGAGGTGTTCGGCAGCAGCGGCGGGGCGTGCGGTGGCGGCGAGGTGAGTGTGGTGGGCGGGACCGGCTGCAAGTCTGTAGCCCCGTGTCCCGGGAGAGCCTGGCCAGGCGGGAGAGCGGGGTGCCAGGCGAGCGCCCCCACCCCCTTCCCGGGGGCCCGGACCTCTGGCAGCAAGGAGGGCGGGAAAGGGGACCGGGCAGTGGGCTAGAGCTCCCGATTCCTAGCTGCGGCTTGACCTCCCGAGCTCCGGGCTCAGGAGGTGCGGCCACGCTAGAGTTTGTTCTAAGTTTCTTCACTTCCAGCCCGAAGCGGGACTGGGGGACACGCGCGGTGCCTTGCACGACTCCGTGCGGTGCGGTTTTTCTTACAACATGCTGCCTCTGCTCTCTGAGAATTGGAGTTGGGGACCAGAGCTTACGGTTTAACTTCAGTGTTTTATGAACTCAGGGAAACAAAAACACACCAAGGTGACCAACTCTAGGGACTTTAATCCTAAGGGACAAGTGTTCCTTGGTAACAGCATTCTTATTTCTTTGCAGCCTCCTATTTTCTTTTACCTTAAGTGAAGAACTGGCAGTCAGTATGTGCAGGTGAACTGTTGCTGCCTGTTCTCAGTTCCCCCTTCTCGTGCCTTTTTTCCTTCAACCCTGAACCCTTTTCCAGCCTGCATACCTGAACCGTTGGTGTGTACCAGAGGCAAAGTGATTCCCAGACCTTATAAGACCGATTTGGGGAAAGCTGAGCCAAGTTGAACCAAAATACTTCCGTTCTCCCCTTTTCCCGCCGTTCTTTCTTCTGAAACTGTACTGACTGTGTTGTGTACTTGGGCCATGAGAACTTAGATGTCCACAGGTATTTTGTTGTTTTGTTACAAAACGCGAGCCACATTTAAACATAAAAACCTACCTATTGGGATAGAAAGTTGGATCCTTTCCTAGTCGCTTAATCATAAGCATAGTATTCCAGTAGAGGCCACCATACACCTCCTAAAATAGTTGTTGAATGCCAGTTTGATTCACAACAGAATGTTTGGAGGTAAGACTCAGTCAGAATCCTCAAAATCACCAGGGTGAGCCTTTGTCTTCAAATATTGTTCCAGCTCTAGAAAGACATGCCTTGGATTATTGTATGGTTACTTGTCCCTTTTCCCTTTCCATTATATTAATTTAAGCTAGAGTTAGATTACATTACATGTTATAATAACTTGCAACAAGAGATTTTTTTGGAAATAAATTGAATGAAGTACTGTGGAATGGAAATCTTTATACAGACAAATATTTTTAAACTAAGTGATTCCAAAGTGTTTTAATATTCCACATTTCTTAAGAATTGATTAAAAGTGAGATGAATGAAAAATGTTAAATTTTCTTAAAATGTGGAAATTGTAGCTTCATAGATAAAATATCTAACTAGACTATGGGGGTGGGGAGATTTTGTTTCATTGTGAATCTCAAGTATTTATATGGGAAGTAGGGATCTTTCAAATATCTACTATTTTATGTCTTTGAATGTACTGTCTTCTAAATTGTAATTAGCACGCACATTTTTTTTTTAAATTTGCAGTATGTTTTAGGAATTGTAGATATTTAACAATAGGTTTCTACCTCTGCAACTTTGACAAATACTCCAGTGGAAATTGGTAAAACATATGAAGTAAAAACAAAAGGTGAAGGTAATGTAGTAAAGGTATTATTTCTGCTTCTTTGTCTAAAACCATTATGATTGGTTAGATCTCACCCAGCAAATAAGTCTATTAAAATATTCGGGGTGAAATTGTAGTGCTACATGTTGGCAGACCCATTTTGTTTTTGTTTCTTGTGCTGATGTTCATAAGAAAAAAGCAGTTTTAATTTATAGAGTTTATATTTATTTTCATTACACCTTTTGATATTGACTTTGGAAATTCTGGTTTTTAAGTTTGAACTTTACATTTCTCAACTGTGATAGTTTTTAGAATAAAGGTATTTTTATTGTGTTATGTATATGTTATTATATATAATGGGATATATAAAATGTGGTGGAATCCTTTAAAAATGCAAGTATAAATTTGTTAATTTTGATGTCAAAAGAAATAATTTCTCTGTGCTTATCACTGGTAAGAGTAAATAAGAATTATTAAATTTTAGCCACTCATATATTTCAAGTTTTTTTCAATGTTTACCTTTTTTGCTTATGTGAGCAGTTGACAACTTTAGAATTATCTTTCAGCAGTGTTCAAATTGATTGTTTCTGAATCTGAACATGTTTGCCCACAAGAAAACCATGGATAGTAACAGTTTTCGATCGATGCACTATAACAAGCTATACAGATGAAGAGCTTAATTATTGTTGGAAAGTTTTTCCTATGGGAAAATGTGTCGAGGTTTCAATCAAAAACTAGTTTGTTTCCATTGAATAGTAAGTAGAAAATGGGCCTGCAGAAGGGAAAAAATGGGCTCCATTGGCTCCTGGGGAAAGATTCTTAGAAACAGGGACATAAGGAAAGCAAGACGCTCTGGTTGTGAGAGCCCTTGCAGGGACTGTCTCAATTAGGTCTGCTGGGAATAATAACTTCAAAGGGCATCACCCCTCAGGCAGCTGCAATTTTAGCTCTTGCCTGGATTCTGTCAGGATCAGGGAAGAGGTGTTACTTGAGATGGTATTGGTTGTTCCTGGGCAAGGGTCATAAAGAACAGCTTGTTTTAGTACCATGAATTCTTCATGAATTAGTTCCATGAACATTACAGTTTGTATAGTTTCTGGGGTTTTTTTGGTTTGTTTATTTTTTGGTGTGTGAATATTTGCTTCTTTATGAAAGAATTGATTATAGTGTTTTGCAATTGCATATTATATAGTAGATATTGTACTAGAATTCTGGTACTTTTATATTATCAATATGTTTTTGTTTAAGGGCGTTAGTTGGGGAGTAATTTAATTCATTGATGAAAGCAGTTTGAGCTTAAAGCTATAGTCATTAAAATTTTAACCAGGGTAGATTGAGAAAACTTGCAAGTTTTAATTAATTTTTATGGTGCTCTGTAGTAATAAAGGAAAGAACATGAGCATTGAAAGCAGATGAATCTGTATTCCAGCCCCTAAATAGATATATGATATTACATGTTACCTTTATAAACGGGAAGAAGAGATATTTTCAAAAGTTTATATGTAAAGGAAATTCAGTACTGCGTTTAATACACTTAGCAAGTTGACTTTCATATATGGAATGTGTTTAATAAATAGTAGTTCTCTTTATTTTCCCATTAAATTCTTAATTATTATCATGTATATAAAAATCCTGGGGGTTTAGGTAGTTATAACCATAGTCCCAGCCTTTCTATAATGTGATTTTTTAAAAACACCTCCCTAAATCTGATCGTTTCATTCAAAGGTATTGAAGTTGTCATTCTGCATCTTTATAATCACCGATAAGATGATACAGAAATACATAGGAGATCATATATAGGAATATTTAGAGGGATAGGAAGAGACAAATTTTATTCTTGCAAGTGGTTAATGAGGCATTTCATTGACATTCTGTTTTGTTAGGTTTTTGTTGTTGCTGTGTTTGGAATTCTTACTGAGTGCAGACAACACATTATAGAGCAATAATGTGAAATGCCTGAAGATACATTTCTGAATCATATTCTTCCCTCATTCATTTAATTTAGGTGAGAAAGACAGGAATTTGAGAAATTGTTATAGTAAATGACACAAGATCATTTAAGAAGGGGTACAGTGATAGCCATGGTGGTTTTGGGATAAATCTGATAAGGCATTGTGACGAAGGTTGGATTTGATCAGGGCATTTTAGAGTGATAATGTTTCCATAGTAGTGAAAGAAACAATTCAAATGGGTGGAGACAGTATAAGCAAAACTGTACTCCCTTTGGAATCACTGGGATGAGTCTGTGTTGTAAGAGTGGGAATATTTTGTGAAATCACACGAATTGTATAGGTTTTTAAAGCATGTTTATGACTACAATTTTATTTTGTTAATGTAAGCTATTCTGTAAATTTATTTTGTAAATGTAAACATTAAGTGGAATCATATTTGTGCTTTGAAAAATGACAGTGGCATTCCTGGGGATAGATTGGAATAGGTGAAATATTGAAGGTGAGGATATCAGGAGACTGTTGTATTCATAGAAAGAGAGTGAGAATTTTGGAGGAAAAGTGAGAGGTTAGCAAGATAACTGATCAGAGATATCTTGTAGTAGAAGAATAGATAGAGCATAGTAACTGATTAGATGTTAGAAAAAAGAGGCTAGGCTGAACAGCTGCCATTAGAAGCCTGAAAGTAGGAATTATTTCAGTTTAACAGGTAATGTGTGCTTGCTAATATAAATCTATGCTAGGCAGTCAGTCCTTGAAGTAGAAAGAGAAAAAAAGCAAGGTGAACATTCTTCCTCTCCAGTGTAGTCTTGAACAATAGTAGCCTATTCCCATTTGGCCATCTTTGTTATGGTTCAAAATATTTAGTAACTATATACTTATTATTAGCTAATCCATGCTTCTAAAGTGATCCTTATGCACATTATTTTTGTTTCACCAAATGTTTGAAGTGGTGAATAGTCACAAAGAGTCAGGAGCATCTGCATATCTTATATATTCTTGCCAGGTTTATATTGAATACACCCCTCTCCTATAGAAGTCCCTTCCTTGTTTTTCCAAGTTTAACTTTAAGCCAGTCTAGTCTCCAAATATTCAGGTCAGCTCATTCTAGGGCAGGGCCTCTACATTTCCCTACCTTGATTAATTCATCATGAGAAGTAATCATTACCTTGATGTTCCATAATAGGACCTAGCAGTGGTGCAGTTGTTTTCTTGGACCACATTATTTAAAACTCGCACTCATAGTCTTCTCATTTCTACTTTTGAGAAGGAAATCAAGATATTTATCTTCCTGTGCTTGTTTCCATGGTTGGTGCTATCATTGTATTTAGTGATAGTTCTAAAGACTTAATAAGCACACGAAATTCAGTACTTTGTCAGAATTTGACATATGCTTACTTATGTTATTTCTAAGGATTATTTACTACTCTTCTTGATAGTTAATTTATGGGTACATTTCGGAAATTTTTCTTTAAATGGAAAAGAGTTGCACAGGCCAGAGATCTAAAGAGATAAACTACTTAATATCTAGCTTTGGCTTATAGAGATTTGTTGTAAATTTTCCTGCAGGTATCTTGTGTAACTAATTTTACTGCCATGTTTTAATCTGTACATCTGTAGTCATACCCCCAATCCCCAGTGTGTGTGAGACAGAAAGTAGGTTTGCTGCATAAGGTTTATTTCACGGAGTATTTGAGATAGTTGATAGGAAATATAATTAATAAACTCTCGCTATCTACTAAAATGGAAAGTAACAAATAATATGGAAAGGGTAGAGGAAGGATGGAAATAGAGGATGCAGTAGAACACAGATAAGCAAACTTTAGGGTGCTTTACATTTTAATATAATTTTATTATAAAATTTGGCCTTCAGTTTCTTGGTGTCAATTCTCGTTGAATATTAGATTAACTTTGGGGTATTTTTGTTTTTAAAGTTGCCCAAGCCAGTGCTGTACTCTTAGATATGTTGATAGTAAACTACTTTGGAAAGGATCTCAACATCGTTTTTCAGATGGTTATGATATCCAGACATTGTAAACAAGTCTAGGCCAAAGTAAAAAGAAAAATAGTCCTGTAAAAAGTCAATTCCTAAGGTTGGAATTAGAAAAATAATTTTACTATGAGTTATGATTTGCTTCTGAGTGTTTTGGTATGCTGTTTTAAAGATGTGACTGGGACCAAAGGAGATATTTGATCTGTTTTATATGCTAGCGTTGTTTAGTTTTAAATGATTTACTTTTCCATCATACTAAAAAAAAATTGTAGAGTTCTAGCTTATTGAGATATAGTGTGGCCATGTAATTAGAGAGTTGTATTAGTTATTCTTCTGTCACTTAATAAAATATCTGGGAAAATAACCTAAGAAGAGGAAAGATATTTTGCTTCACAGTTTCTATGAGTTCAGTTCACAATCATTTGTTCTCATTGTTGTGGGCTTGTATCCAGGTAAAACATCATGGTGGGGAGGCCATGGTAGATCAAGGCTACTTTTTGTGTGATTGCCAGGAAGCAAAGAAAGAGGAGAAGAAGAAGGAATGGAAAAAGTATTGAGAAATTAAGACATTCAGTCACCTTCTTCCCCCTCCTAGGTGTCACCTAAAACTTCCAGCACCTTCAAATATCATCACCTGGTCATTTCAGATCCAAAGCATAGAAATAGTAGTTAAGTAAGGGAATAGTGGCCCTGTTTGATTAACAAATACCTCATTTGTATCAGCTAGCTAAATAAGTAATCACTTTTTTTGACTCACACTTTTAGGGTTTGAGTTTGTTATGTCAGGAAATACATGCTAGAACAGTTCAGTTCATTACTTTAAGAGTGTGGCAAATCATCACTGCAAGAATAAATAAATACTTAGAGGCCCTTTTAGAGGTCACATGTGTAGATACTCAGAAGAGATAGGATAACTAAGTAGATCAGATCTTTAGACAGTATTAATTTGATTTCCTTTGTTTCGTGTGTGTGTGTGTGTGTGATGCTGTATATGTCAGATCTTTCTTTTCACTCTTGTACAGTGTCCTGTTATGTGGTCTTAATAAGTTTGGCTTATTCATTATTCAGTTAAAAAACATTTGGATTGTTACTAGTTTGTAATAATTATGACTAAGGCCATTATATAAGTTTGTGTGTAGATACTGATTTGAATAGAACTTCATTTACCTTGGGTAAATACTTATGAATGAAGTTGCCATGTGAAAGTTCCAGCTTCTTTGAATTTGTGTAAGTACTTAATATTGCTAGTTAAGATTAAAATATTTATTCCTTCTGATAGGTGTATAGTGGTATCACACTTTTTTGAGCTTTCGTTTCTGTTATTACAAATATTGTTGGCGATTTTTCGAAACACATATTTGTCATGCACATGTTTTTTCTAGTGAATCATCTTAATTTTTGTCATTCTTAAATTATTTGCTTTCTTATGAGTTTTGAGAATTCTGGGAACAAGTTCTTTATCAGACTTTGACTTATGACCTTTTTCTTCCATTCTGTGACCTGTATTTTTATTTTATTCTCTTAATGGAGAGTAGAGGTGAGGCCTTGAACTCACAGAGATCCACCTGTCTCTGCCTCCTGAGTGCTGGGATTAATGGTGTGTGCCACCATCACCACCCGGCTGGTATTGCTTTTATAGAACATGTTTGCTATTTTCACTCAGCTTCAGCTTTCTATAGGCTATTGGGTCATAGTTTCCTCGGTTAATATTTGCCACCAAGTTTTCCTAATGAAAACATATTTTGGGTAAGATGTAGATCTTAAGCTAATAGATTGTAGTAGCTTTCTTTCTGCAGAAACAGAAACATTTTATTTTAAAAAATATTTTTTATTCTTTTTCTTTACCTTTTTTTTTGGTGAGGTGAGCATACTATGGTATTGTATGTTTACAGAATCTGACTTGGGTTGGGTTTGTTTTTGTCTTATAATTACTTTGATGTGTGTTTGTTGGTTTATAATTACTTTGATGTATGTTTGTTGGTGGTAGTTACTTGAAATTTTTGATATGTGTCCTTTGGTAGTTACTTGAAAATTTTCATTTGTAAAATGGAAATCAGTATATTTATGATTATTTTGAGACAGAAATAGGGCAGGTATACTTTATATATGTTTGATAAGAACAGTTTTTTAAACAAAAAATGTATTTGTCATAGAGAAAGTTCTTTAACCTTAAAATAACACAATAGACAATTTATACTCATTTCATATTTTCAAGGCATTATAATGTAATTATATGGACATTATATCTCTAAGAGGTTATTATAGTGAGAAGCATTTTCTACAAAAAACTCATTTATGTTACATACAGTAAATGGGTTCTTTGCAAGTAAACTTTCCAAAAGTGTATGTCATAGCTCTTATGAGACTGGCAATATGGCATATGCATTGACTTTAGTAATTCATTGATCTTACTCAGACGTGTTCAAGTTTTTGGCTCTCATGTTAGCTCAATACAGTAAACAAATTCCTGCTCATATAGAAAGCATATACTTTTTTATTCTGTTATTAAATGAATTACAAACCCAGAAGATCTACAAATACTTTTGTATGTATATTGTATAGATATGCTTAGTATTTATAATTCAGTAGCAACCTAGTACTTACTACAATCAGTAGTAGTATTTTTGAAAGCATAATGATTTTTGGATTTGTTTTAATTAGTTCTAAATGTTATTTGATGTTCATTTATTTATCAAACAAGTGATATCTATTTATGATGCATAACATAATGGTAGTTGTTTGATAGGCTTCATTGGGTACTGTTCCAGACTCCTGCCTTTTTAACTGAGATCAGTGACTTGTGTGTGTATATGTGTTCATTCATTTATAATCACAGGAAATGTCTAAATAGACAGTATATTATGTTAGAAATACCAACAAATTTTGGCCTGCAGAAAGCTTTAAAATATTTTTCTGAGGTGTTAATGTTTTAGTTTCTGTGCCATTACTCATAGACTAAGTCATACATTTTACTCTTTTGCTTTAAAAAGTACTGGTAGTTGATTTGTTCCTACTTAAATAAGCTGCAAAGAAGTAGAACTTTAAAAGCAGAAAAATGCAGCTTCAGTGTGCATCTCTCAATTCAGTTTGTGCCTTATTACCTTACATTATTTTTGTTATTCTTGAGAGGGTTTAGAAACATGCCCATCTTGATTTGTTTTTCGATATTCTAAAATTATTTCTGCTGCATATGAAAGAAAAGTTATTATTACTAATGAATTGCTTTAAAATAGTTAATTGAATTGCTTATCTTATATTAGTTACTTTTTTTGCCATTTGTCCTTGTGATAAAAGTGACAGAAATAATGCAAAGGGTATAAAGATCTATTTTGTTTAAGATTTCAAAGGGTAGGTCCATTATGGTGACAGGTATAGGAGAGACACATTATAAGGTCAAATCACATGGGCCAGGAAGCAGGGGATAGTCAATGTCATAAATCTATTATTCTTCTTTTCCTATTTTTATTCACCTGGGCCCTATTCTGAGATACTCCCTACTTTTCAGTTAGTTAATCCTTTCTGGAAACACCCTCACAGATAGACCTAGAAGTATGCCTCACCAATTTCCTATGTGATTCTAAGTCTAGTCAGGTTAACAGTGGAGATTGACTATCACAGTTCTTATAGGTAGGTACATTAGACTTCCTGTAATGGATATTAAAACAATAAGAGTTCCAGAGGTTTGTTTTCTAACTTTTCAAGCTATTCTGGAACTAATGCTAACTCTTAATTTAATCATGTTTGATTTTATACATACCATATCTAATTGGAGAACTATGTACTAAAATTATGGCAGAACACATAAATAGCTGTTGTAGGAATAGTAGTAGATTTTAAAATTTATACCGATTCTCATAATTTTATAATGAAGTTTTTAAAATGAAGTTGTTCAAAACCTGGCTAACAACATAAACAGTGACTTTAAAGGACAGGTTTAACTGTGTTGCCAGAGTGATCTCATTATCTTTGTCTCAAAGTGATCCTCCTAAAGAGCTGAAAGAATGTTTTGGGACACTTTGTCATATTTCTTTGCTGTATTTATTTATTTTTTTTGTTTATTTATATATTTGGAAGCCCTCAGTATTGACCATAAGGCCTTGAGAGATATCTGTAAGCAGTCCTTGGTAGATTTAGATACGACCTTGGTTAGATAGGCCTGAGAGTTTATTTAGGCTATTAGGCCCTGTGGCTTGAGAAGATTGTTAAGACCACAGTAGCCATTTCTTTTCTATAAATTACAATATCTCTGTCTCTGAAGGTATTGGTTTGAACCGCTCTAGTGTTTTGGCAAGGTATCCAAATTAGATAAATATTACAACCTGATGACATATGATAGAAACTTAAATATAATCGTCTTTTTAGCTTTTATATTTTTAAGTTCTACATTATTTGAGAACAGTGTGATTGACATTTTTGGTGTTAAATCCTTTTGAAATATCTGATGCCACACTAAAATATCGAAAGTGAATTAATACTGGTTCCAAAAATTAAACTAAATATTCTTAACCCATTAGTCTCTTAATGGGATTAACAGCTTCAAATATCTAATGCACTGTTTTTCTTACTTTCAGGGTTTTTACATTTACAGTTTTTCTGGAGCTAAAGTTATGGTTGTCTAATTAGCATTCAAGATGTTTTGAAACTTAAGAATCCATTTTGGTGGCTTTTTTAAAAAAATATTTATTTATTCATTATGTGTACAGCATTCCTTCCAGGTGTACCCGCAAGCCAGAAGGGGGCACCAGGTCTCATCACAGATGGCTGTGAGCCACCACGTGGTTGCTGGGAATTGAACTCAGGACCTCTGGAAGAGCAGTCAGTGCTCTTAACCACTGAGCCTTCTCTCCAGCCCCTTGGTGGCCTTTTTTAAGATCTGGAATTTGTGTTGCTTTTGTCTTAGTCTTCCAGGTGGCAGGATTACAAGTGTGCACCAAAATATTTGTCTCTTGGTGGATAGTTTTTAGAAAAAAATGCAAACATTTAGAAAACATTAGAGGAAAGTAAGTTGGAAATAAATGTTGAGCTAAGTTCATACCTATGATCCAGCTCTTGGGAAGCAGAGGGAAAAGGATTATGAATTCAAGACCAACATGGAGTACATAGAAAATTCTAGGCTGGCTCGAGTTACGTAGTGAGATGCTATCTAAAAAAAATAAAAGAAAATAATTGGATGTAGTTTGTGGTGGCCCTCATGTAATAACAGTATCTGGGAGGCAGAGGCAAGAGGATTTCTGTGAGTTTGAGACCAGTCAGGACTCTATATGGAATAACAGGCCAATCATACTATATAACAAGGGACTGTGTCACCATCATCATTCCCTCACCACACAAAGAAATGTAGCTTGATTTTTATGAAATTATGATATATTCTGGGTAAACGGTATCCTCTGTTTACTGTGTAACTTATGGTCACAAAGAATTGATATTTTAGTCTGTTGTTTCACTGAGAGGATACCTTACTGTCTTTGTACATCCTTAAATTTATGCTTATAATTTACAAATTATATTGACTAGAGATTAGTAACTTTTCTATAGGAGTTCAGGTAACTCTAGACAATATATGACAGATGACACATATTCTATACCTTTAGGGAAACGTGTGAGTGTAAAATTACATAAGTCTCATCTTGTTGGCCTTGTGAAAATGGGCAAAATTTGACACATGGGCCATAGTTTAGATGAAGGGCTTTATTATGTATTTCCTGACATTTGTAATAATTTTGCTAACAGAAATTAGACTTAAGAAACACATTTTTAAAATTATCACATTTTGAAATAATTGCCATTTAAAGAATGATTTGTAAGAAATATGTTGTGTAGTACTCCATTGTGTAAATGTACCATATTTTCCTTATCCATTCTTCGGTTGAGAGGCATCTAGGTTGTTTCCAGGTTCTGGCTATGACAATGCTGCTATGACCATAGTTGAGCACATGTCCTTGTGGTACTAAACAGCAGAAAAAAATAATGACATCTTCAAATTTGCAGGCAAATGGATGGAACTAGAAAACATCATCTTGAGTGAGGTAACCCAGACCTAGAAAGACAATTATCATATGTACTCACTCATAAGTGGTTTTTAAACATAAAGTGAAGAAAACCAGCCTACAATTCTCAATCCCAGAGAACCTAGACAACAATGAGGACCCTAAGAGAGACATACATAGATCTAATCTACATGGGAAGTATAAAAAGACAAGATCTCCTGGGTAAATTGGGAGCATGGGGACCTTGGAGAAGGCTTGAAAGGGAGGGGAAAATGTATAGCTCAATAACATCAATTTAAAAAAAGAAATAAGTGATATTTTAAAAAGTCTTATGGCTAACCTAAGCTATATTTAACAATTATTTTAAATGAGATGGATTCTGTTGGCTTTTATTTATTTGTTTATTTATTTATTTTCCATCTCATGTCTATCTCCTCTTTTTTAATTTATTTTTTATTGAAAAATTTCCACCTCCTTTCCTCCTCCCACTTTCCTCCCCTCCTCCTACCCCCCTCCCCTTCCCTCTCCAGTCCAAGGAGCAGTCAGGGTTCCCTACCCTATAGGAAGTCCAAGGTCCTCAATCACCAAGGTCAGTTGGACTGGAACTGATGGAGCATGTGATCTTTTGGCTTTTAAAATGGAAAATTAGGGTCCATATAGGTAACTCTGGCTAAGAAACTGCTCTACTCTTGTAGAAGACAGGTTTGATTCCCAGCACCTATGTCAGGTGACTCTTAACTGCCTGTAGCCCTAGCTCCAGAAGATATGATTAGATATTCTCTTCTGGACTCTAGACACCTGAAGTCAGACTTGTACATCTGTCCCCAATATATTTATAATTTAAAATAAATATTTCTAAGATTAAGAGTCAAAGAGATAGCAAAATGACTTGCTGGAAATTATGTAGTTGCTAGAGAAACTTTTAGACGTTTCGAGTCAGGAAATATAGCAGGTATTATGACACTGAATTTAAATCATTCAGGTTACAAATAGAGTCATTCCTTTCTACAAATATTTATCCAGAGCCTATTTCTAGGTAATGTTCTATGTTGTGGAGTAATAGGGTATGAAGATGTGATCTCTTCACTCTAGAACTTATGAAATGATATATTTAATAGGATACTCTTTCTTTCCTTTTGTTTTCTTTCTTTTTTTTCAAGACAAGGTTTCATACTAGCCGAGGGCCTTTGGAAGTTACTGTGTAGCCCAGGTTGGCATTGAATTCACAGTAAACTTATCTCAAGTGTGCTAAGCTTACTAGTATGGGCCAACATACCTACTTATTTAGTATTTTCTGATAGAAAAATATGGGAGTTACTATGAGACTGAATTTAGTCTATGTAGAAGGAGAAAGTGTGACTTCACAACTTGGTTCAGATGAACTGACATGCAGAGAATAGGCAACTAAAGTAGTAAAGATTCTAAAGACTATATATATTTTTGATTTTTTTTGCCTTGAGTATATGTTATTAGCAAATTCATTTCACAGCAAAGCTTCATAACTGCTTTTAAAGACTGACTAAGGAAATAGCTTGGAAGTTGTATGTATTTGTGTTCTTAAGTGTCTCTTTTTAGATTTTCAGATAAGTTTTTCAGATTGATTTCAAACAAAATAGCTCCCTTTAAAGCTTATCCCAAAGCAATGGCCATGGCTGGATGGGCTGTGCCTGTCAAAGGACCAGGAATTTAGAATAGAAACCATGTAGGAATATAGTATCATTAGAAATCTGGAAAGAATATAGACAAGTTATTTGAGTATTTTAGGTACTATCTAGCTTCCAATAATAGTCTCGACTGTGGCCTTAAGTGTAAAAGATTAAAGACATAAGTGTGGGTCAACAAGATGATGTGGCAGGTAAAGGTGCTTGCTTCCAAGCCTAATGACCTGAGTTCTGTCCCTGAGACCCATTTAGTAGAAGGAGAGAACTTACAAGTTGTCCTAAGACTTACACATGTTAACTGTTGTAGCATGAGCCTTGTTAATTCAATGTAATAAAAAAAATTGGAAATAGATAAATATCTACTGTAGCTATTAGTTAACCATGGAAGGAGTTTTTATTTCTTTATTTAAAAAATTTTATTTTTCCATTCAACTATTTACACTTCCTTCCCTCCTCCCAATCCCCTCCTTCTCCTGCCCTGCTTGAGAAAGGGTCAGGAATCCTGCCCTGTGGGAAGTCCAAGGCCCTCCCCCCTACATCCAGGCCTAGGGAGCTGTACATCCATATAGACTAAGGTCCTAAAAAGCCAGTACATGCAGTAGAAACAAGTCCCAGTGCCTTTATCAATGGCTTCTCAGTCAGCCCCCACTGTCAGCCACAATCAGAGGGTCCGGTTTGATCACATGCTCATTCAGACCTGGTCCAGCTGGATTTGGTGAGCTCCCATTAGAACAGGCACACTGCCTCAGTTGGTGGAACAACCCCTTGCGGTCCTGACTTCCTTGCTCCTCTTCTCCCTCCTTCTGCCTTTCAACTGGACCTTGGGAGCTCAGTCCGTTGCTCTGATGAGGGTCTCTGTCTCTATCTCCATCCATCATTGGTCCAAGATTCTATGGTGATATTCGAGATAATCATTAGCATGATAGTGGGGCAAGGACAGATCAGGCACCCTCTCCTCTGCTGTCCAAGGACCTAGCTGGGGACATCCCATGGACACCTGGTATCCCCTCTAGAGCCAAGTCTCTTGCCAACCCTAAAATGGATCCCTTGCTGTAGTTATCTTCTTCCCAGCTCCTATATCCACCCTTCCTCCATCTCCACACTCCCATTCCCCCAAGCTCTTGCCAGACCTTCCCTTTTAAAACCTCTCCATGCAACTGAATTCATTATTTTTGGTCATTTGGTTTTGAGACAGGGTCTCACTAAGTATCCCTGTCTGTCCTTGATCTTTCTGTGTAGACCACTTGCCTCTGCTGCTATTTTAGCTTCTGGCTATGACTTTGGCTTGTTTGGCACTTCATATAAGTAGAATTATAAAGTGTTTTTCTTTTTGTTAGTCTCCTATTTCACTTAAAATCATCAATTTAGGTTTCATCTATTTTGTAGTATGTGTCAGGATTGTTTCTTTTTTAAGGCTGATTAACATTCCATTGTGTACATATACTACGCTGTTATTTATATAACTACTGACATGTACTTAGGTTGCTTCATCTTCCCGTTTTGAATACTGCTGCTGTGATCATTCAGTACACAGTGATGTCTTTGAGACTCTGCTTTCAGTTTTGTTGGTTTCACAACCAGAAGTACAATTATATATAATATGCTAATTGTATGTTAATTTTTTAGTAGCAACTTGATTTATATGACATCTTGCTGTTTTACGTACTTATCAGCACTATACAGTTTACTCGTATCTGCAGCTATGATGGAATTGTGTTTTTAAAAAACAAATTCTAGGATATGTTCTGAGATGTGCTGTAAATTGAGCCTGTATTTTTGTGATTTTTTAAATAATCTTTCATTGAATAACTTAATATATCAGAAGTAGCTAAATGCTGATAATCTCACTTTGTAGACCTTCCTAGTTTAGAATTTGCTGTGTAGCACAGGCTGGCCTGAAAGCCATAGCAGTTCTCCTGCCTCAACTTCTCAAGCATCTGTGACTATAAAAGGAATATAAAATTAATGTGTTCTATAACATGCTTATTAAGATAGTAACCTATTTTCAGAAAACAGCATTAAAGGACAGCATACCTTCTTAGTCTTAACTATTATGCAAATATTTTGAAGCTTTAGCTCTTTTTCCTAGGTTACTTAGTAAGATATAATTTACAATTTCTTATCTGTAATATGAGAACAAAGATGAGTTTAATAAAAACATTTCTAAAGTATTAAACCTGTAAAAAATTTCTCTAGAAAGCCTTTTAGAGAACTTTTAATCCTAGACACTTTTGAGCAATAATATTGATTGTAATAAATATCAGTTGCTACATAGCACTTTACTGTCAATTTACAGATTAAACAAAGATATATTTATTATCACACAGTTTGTATGAGCCAAGAATATGGACATGATTCAACTAAGTCTTCTACTTAGTCATACAAACCTGTAATCAAGGTTTCGGCTCTTCTGCATTCTTATCTGGAGGCTTCACTGGGGAAGGTCTACTTTTAAACTCTCAAAGATTTTTGGCATGGTTCTTTTCTGAGTATTATTAACTGGAAGCTTCCATCAAGTTGCTTAGTACTGCAAGAAGATGGCTACAGTCCTTTGTTTTGTGGGTTTTCAACATAACCACTTAGTTCAATGAAGACAATAAGGAGAACTTCTAGACTTTTTTTTGGCATAATGTAATCATATAAATGAAATCCCATCACCTTTGTCATTGTTATTTTTCTTTGGAATTCAGCCACAGGATATGTTTGCCCCGAAGATGGCTGAGGTTATACAAGAACATGAACAGGAAGAGGTGGAGGACATGGGGGATTATCTCAGACTTTGTAAGACAACGGAGGTTGTACAAGAAGATGAACCTGAAGAGGTGAGGATCATGGGGGATTATCTCAGAGTTTGTTTGCTGCATTGAATCACTTGGAAGTTTCTCAGTTGATGTTATCAAGAATTTGACTCAATATACAGACATAGATCATTATTCTAGGTATTACAAAAGTACCTTTAAATTTCAATGTAATTTGTTCTAGTTTTAAGAGAAGGAGGAGTTAGAGGGGGAAGAAGAGGGGAAGTAATAATAATAATAATCACAATAATAATTGACCTTTTCCAGAAGCTGTCAGTATCTAACATATAGTAATGAAGTTTATTTGAGAACAAAATTTTTTTAGAATATCAAATTCTTAAGTATTTTTTTAACATTGTATACTATACATACAGTCATTTTGCTTGCTAGGTGTATTTTGGGTGATCCTGGAAACTACTAGTATGTAATAATACTATAATATTTGTTGTGAAGACTGATGGCTTATATATGTTTTATTAATGAAATTATTAACTTACATCACCTATTATTTCTTACATTGTCATTAGCCTCTTTCTGATTTGTATATTTTTATTTTCTTGATGTTTCTAGGCTGTTTGAAAGTGTTTAAATTCTTTTCTGAGAAAATTAAAATAATTGAAAAGTACTCTTTATTACACTCATGGGATCTGTTCATTTAGGTTTTGGGCCCTTAATTCTTTTGTTGTCTTGAGAGAGGATCTTGTTGCACAAACCAGAGTGACCTTGATCTCACAATCCTCCTCTCAGCGTCTCAAGTGCTTCGATTATAGGTAGCAGGCTGGACTTCCATTTCACATTTAATGGGGGCAAAATATGTCGTTTATCTTCTCAAATTAGAGGTTATATTTTTAAATAAAATTTTATTTTCTTAGATCATTTTGGACATATTTTTGTTTTCACATGAGTGAAAAATGATTTGGATTTTAGTAAGCACCAGTGAATTCTGTGGTATTCCATAGATTGATATTCTTATATTGAAAACCTGTTCTTCGAAGATTGATAAAGTAGGAAAAATTAAGTGTTTTGTTTGTGACGGGGATGATTCCCAGGATGCCACGATGTTTTTTGATTCATTCCGTTTCATTTTATTTCTAGTTTCTCCAGACTAAGAGCTTCATGATAAATTAGTCATAAGATGGTATGGCTAGTATGCAAGCAGTAGCTAGGTAACAGAGGGAAGTCAAAGTCTCAGTCCTTTTTATACATAACTTTTATGTATAGACAAATATGAGAATCACTTGATTGTAAAATTTTAGCTATCAGGATGCTATCTTCCTGGGTGTTGGATTGTTTGTTCAAAGTTGATTGTTAATGACAAATTTATAGCTTGTGTTTTTAAATAGCACATTCCCCAATCTGTTGAGGTAAGGTTTAAGATAGTGCTGTCATATTCAGAGATTAGAAACTCTGGGTGAAGAGCTGATATGGAATGGCTCCCTGATTAATTTATATTGGTTAGTTTTTCTTTGTTCCCTTTCAGTTTGCTTCTTTTTTTTCAGCATTGCATTCTTAGAGCTGTCCTTTCAATAATGACCACTTAGGAATTGGCTTCTTGAGTTGACAAAATGTGTGGAAAGAATCCTCTGATCTGTCAGAGGTGTTAGTAGTTCTTCCTTTTGGTAGATATGTGATCTTTATTGCTTGTCCAGGACTGGTTGAAAGACAGATAGATTGTGTCCAATTTATGGCATTTACTACTAAAGCTGCTCTGTCAAATGCACATACCTTTGCTCACATGTGCCTAGATAAATGTTCTTGCACTGTTTACTGGAATCTAATTTCTCACTCATGGTTAGTCTGAGTTTTGAGTATTAGTTAATCATTTTTCAAAGATGTTCTTGTGTTTTGGTGTTGTAGTTCCTACATGTACAGATTGATGTTTAAGCCAGTACTTGAATTAGATCAAGCCTAGAATCAAGAAATACCTCTATTGTAATTTCTTATAAATTATCCATTTTCCAGGAACTTTAATACTGTTTTTCTGGCCAGAAATAGGATTTTCTTTCAAAGCCCTAGTTCACATAGCTTTATAGTATTGTAGCTGTTCTCTTAGTGACAAAGGCAGCAAATAAAAAAAAAAGGATTATACCTGTACCTTTCTTAGCACAGGGGTCTCTTTTCCTGCTTCCTCTGGAGAGGTGTTTTTCATTTGTTTGGTTGTAGTAATATGAACGGCGAGGCTGCGTCCTGCCACCCAGCTAGCTTTACCCAAAATAATTACACGGAAACTGTATTCTTTTGAACACTGCCTGGCCCATTAGTTCCAGCCTCTTATTGGCTAGCTCTTACATATTGATTTAACCCATTTCTAATATTCTGTGTAGCACCATGAGCTGGCTTACCAAGAAAGGTCTTAACCTACATCTGTCTGGAGTAGGAGAATCATGGCGACTGACTGACTGAGCTTCTTTCTCCTAGCATTCGGTTCTGTTTACTCCGCCTATGTAAATTCTACCCTATCAGAGGGCCAAGCAGTTTTCTTTATTACTTAACCAATGAAAGCAACAGATAAGATACAACATGCTGTTATCACAGTAATTACGGTAGTTCCTGCTTGAGACCAGCTCAGTTCAGCATGGCGGAGCTGAGCCACTCCTGCCTCAGAGCCATTTGGTGCCCCTGGACCACACACAGTTCCAGGCACACAGCAGTCCACACTGCCATCAAGCAAGCCGTAGCACTTTACTCCAAATGCTCCATTTAAAAGCTCTGTCTCCCACAGGAGCCAGACAGAGATCGCCATGGCGGCACAGCCCAGAAAGCTGGCATTTTAAAACAGCCAGTTTTTTTCTGCTGCTGAGTTAGGACAATTTTTCTCTGCGGCATGCTACCCACAAACAGCAAAAAGCTGTGTTAAACTCTCCTTTTCTTATTTTTAAGCCTTTTTAGGTTTTTAAGTGGATTTATTCCATTACGTCTGGGCGCCATTCTGTAGTAATATGAATGGCGGGGCTGCGTCCTGCCACCCGGCTAGCTTTACCCAAAATAATTACACGGAAACTGTATTCTTTTGAACACTGCCTGGCCCATTAGTTCCAGCCTCTTCTTGGCTAGCTCTTACATATTGATCTAACCCATTTCTAATATTCTGTGTAGCACCACGAGCTGGCTTACCAGGAAAGATCTTAACCTGTGTCTGTCTGAAGCAGGAGAATCTTGGCGACTGACTGACTGAGCTTCTTTCTCCCAGCATTCTGTTCTGTTTATTCCGCCTATCTAAATTCTACCCTATCCGAGGGCCAAGCAGTTTTCTTTATTACTTAACAAATAAAAACAACAGATAAGATACAACACCCACCTCCATCAGTGTGGTTGGATGTTGAAAAAGGAAAACCGGATAAGTTTAGAAAGCTTCCTTATGATAACTACCCCAGAAGTATATTCTTCTTGGGAAGTTGTTTCTTTTTTTTTAATTTTCGAGACAGGGTTTCTCCGTAGCTTTTTGGTTCCTGTCCTGGAACTAGCTCTTGTAGACCAGGCTGCCCTTGAACTCACAGAGATCCGCCTGCCTCTGCCTCCCTAGTGCTGGGATTAAAGGCGTGCACCACCACCGCCCGGTGGGAAGTTTTTTTTTAGGCCTATAGTAGAGAGGATTCCATGATTCAGTCTCCCCACTGACCAAAGTCAGGAGTTACAGGTAGAAAATAAACTCTGAATTGTTTATCAAATTTTGGTATCTTTCTCTATTGTTAGTGTTTACTTCCCAGAGTCACAGGATAGTTTCTTTAGCATTCTAAATAGAATTTTTAGTTGATAATCACTAAGTGGTAGACTTAGTGAACTTCCTCTATTTTAGGTGCCGGTGTCACTAGTAGTTTTATTTAATCCATCCTTCTTTCTGTCTATTCATCTAATTTTGCTTTTCTGTGATCTCTTACAAATTGGCATTGGTTAAATTCCTTTTCATTTAGACCAACTTACTGTTATTTAATATGCAAACTCTTTAGATCAGTGAGTGATCTTTATATACGTTTTCTGTAAAAGGCCAATCAATAAATATTTAACACCTTGTAGTTTCAGTATATCTGTAGTTACAGTATTTCTGTCACACTATTTAACTTTGCTCTAATGTGAAAGCTATCATAGGTAGTGTGGAAACAAATGCCTGTGACTGTATTTTAGTAGCATTTATTCAGGAAAAGGCAACTAACCTGATTTGGCTTATGGATCATAGTTTGTAAACCCTTGATCAAAACCATCCATAATTACTTTTTTAAAATTAGTGCCTCAATACATATAATTATTCTCAAAGCTTTGCATGTGAAAATGTTTCTATAGCTGCTTAAAGCTCTTGTAATTTAAGTTTTATTTCTGTATGGTATCTTATGAATTTAAAATTGAAGCATATGAGATTTTCCATTATTCATTCATATGAAATCGTTCCTATTGTAACATTCTTTGACTATATCTAAGTTAGATTCTGGGAGATTTATTTGTATGTGTAAGGTCATTCATTGGTCATGGCACAACATTAAGAAGCATGTAGTGAAATGTAAAACTATGGAAAATTGAGGCTTTAAGGACAATATGTGAACTCAATTCATAAATTTCTGTTTCTAAATAATTTCTGTGTACCCTTGACCTTTTGTTTTTCAGGAACTTGTTAGATTGTGAAGGGAAATGCCCAGTGTTATATTTTTCTTAGTTATTCTTGTTTCAATATCACTGAACTTCACATTTTGAAAAATGTTTTTCAGGTAAATGATCTTAAAATGGTTGATGAGCCAATGGAAGAGGGAGAACCAGAATCTAGCCTGGTAAGTATCATGTTAATTTAGTAAACACCATTTGTAGCATATAAAGAAAAAATGATTGGAAAAGAGAAAAGTTTTATCAGTTACAAAAATATATTTTAATAAGTCTGTAATAAATGTAAAATTTTGAAATGGTTTCATGTGGTCCTAGCTGTTCTTAAACTTAGTGTAACTAAGGATACCTTGAATTCCTGATGCTTTAACTTCCACCTTCTGAGATCATAGGCATGTATCACCGTACTTCATATCTAAAGTTTTAAAAATTTCATATGTTTTGTTTGTGCATGCACTAGGTATACACATGGAGCTCCATCCCTACCCTGTGGTTTTTTTTTTTTTTTGATGAAATTGAATCTTACTCTGTAGTTCAGGCTCACCTTAACATTTAACACTCCTCTTGCTTCAGCTTCAAAAGTACTAGGATTACAGCTTTTAATCATAAAACCTGCCCAGTGTGTGACTTTAAAAAAAACAGCTTTGTTGACAATATACAGACCATAACAATCACCAATTTGAATATAAGAAACGGCATTATTACTTTTTTAGTATATAAGAAATGTAGTTATTTTAATGCAGTATCCCCTGGATTAAAATAAAAGAGATTATTTTCAACTTCAGAATAGAAAGGAAAGCTATCTTTAACATAATGGGACTATCAAGATGGCTTGAAATATTTAAAATCCATTTTTTAGCTTTTAGAAAGGATTGAATTTCAATTATTTCAGAAGACTTTAACTAGTTCTAAAGATTGTTTACCTATTTGGTCATCGTATTTAAGGCCTGTGTAAAAGACATAATCTATAAGATCTAGTTTTGTGAATAATATTCTTAAGATTTTAGGAAAGATCAGACTAATATGGACATTTCTGTTAATGTTATGATTTCATAGTTGCTGTCTTTTTAGGTATTTTTATAGCCTTTTTTGTATTTAGAAGGAACTTCCAATGAATTATTTTGTTATTTTCTCTTCAGAGTATAGATTTGTTTTTTGAGATTTAGAGAGGTTATGGTTTTTAGCGGGTGGGTTAGACCAGCACATATTAGAATCTGTCTCCTGTTAGGTGATTGTCTTGTATAGATAAAAATACCATTCTTATGTAGTGTTGCAGATAGTTAGGAAATCCCTTAAAAACATATTCATCAGTAAATTTGTCTCATATAGAAACTAGCAGAAGTATTTCAGTTGTGTTTAAGACTCCTTTGAAATGTTCTTTGCTGCTAACTCAGTAGACAGTGACTTTGATACATACTTGCAGTTAGGGTTGACAAGAGAAATATGATGTCACTTTGGCATTTGTAATTTGGTTAATATCAATAACATTTTAATTTTGATGATAATAAAATTTAAACTTTTATCAAGAACATCTAAAAATGTTCAGATGAACCTTAAAGGTTATAGTGATGCTTATTTTGTTCTTTTCCTAAAGATAAGTATTATTTTTATTTTTATTATTTTTTTTT
>NW_004949111.1:4792684-4814894 GCF_000317375.1 Microtus ochrogaster
GCTCTGTAGACCAGGCTGGTCTCGAACTCACAGAGATCCACCTGCCTCTGCCTCCCGAGTGCTGGGATTAAAGGCGTGCGCCACCGTCGCCCGGCAAAGATAAGTATTATAAATATCTATAAAAGGGTTTATTTCTATTTTATAGATGAGGGAACCAAGACTGATGTAGTTAGAATAGATCAGCCTAAATAAGGGTTAGTTTACTGTCATCCTTTGGTCTCGAGTCATCAACATGTAATCTTGTAGTGTTCTGCAACTATTTTCCAATGTGTTCATTGTTTTGACGAATTTACCTAGTAGCACTTCATTATTTACATTATGGTTAGCCTTTGTTCAAAGAACATTACATTAATACTGGCCTGACTTTTAGTGACATTGCAACATTCTTTGCATGTTGTTCTGTCTCCATACTTGCTTTAACAAGTCTACAACAAAATGGTGTCTTTGTAAGTTTTATTTCTTTTTTAACTAAAATATCTTTTCTGCCTTAAAATAAAACAAATATTTGAACAGATTTCACATTGTTATATAAACGTTAAAGTATTTATTCTTTAAATAGTACCCCCTTTTTGTTCTGGAGGCTAGTCTTATAATCTTGTGACTCTTCTGTATTTGAGGTATAATAGAACGCGACTGTCATCATCTCCTTTTCATTATAACAGTTCCCCATAAGCAAATCAGTTGTCAAATGAATGACGCAGTATTTGATTGTCTAGTGTTAAGCACTCTTGGCTTCCTTTATTTAAAACAAAAAAATGATCATAATATAGAAGTTGTGGTTCATGCTTCTTAATTTTTTCTTAATATTAAATATACTTTTGAGTTCTATAAAAGTACCTAACACTGTAGTCACATGTGTCTCAGATTTGTCATTTAATGTGGAAAATGCAGTGAACTCTGTGTGGAAGTTATTAAATTTTTATTTTACAGTACCAACTTCATTTTCACAGATAGGCACTGTCTATATTTTCTAGGACTACCCTAACAAAGGACCACAGACTGAGTGTCCTACACAGCAAAAATTAATTTTCTCACAATTCTGGACTCTATTAAGTCTGCCATCAAGGTGTTGGCAAAATTGATTTTTTCTGAGGTCTTTCTCCTGAGTTTGTAGATGGTCTATGGCTTCACATACCCCCTACCTCGTGTGTGTGTGTGTGTGTGTGTGTGTTTACTTGCACATGCTTTTTGTGTGTGTGTAAGATTATCAGCCATTTGGGATTACGTCATAGCCATATGATATTATTTTTTTTCTTAATCATTGCTTAAATGTCCCTAGTACAGTAATACTCAGTTCAACCACACTTAAGAGTGTATATCTGACTTTCTGTGTCATTGATATTATTTCAGCAGTCAAGAAGACTAGCTCATTGGGACCATTCTTTTGTCCTCTTTAGCCACAGCCACCATTGATTAATCAGAGAATTAAAGGAGCAATAGAATAAAGAACATTTGACTTGAGATATTGTAGAACTCAAGCTTTGAGTATATCAGTTTTGTTTTCTAGACAGTAATGGAGTTGAATCAGAGATTATACCTTCAGCTTTGCTATTTTGTAATAGGAAATCCATGAAGATTAAGAAAAAATATTAGTTACTGTGCTTTCCATACAGACTAGAATTTCAACTCACTTGAGTATAGTTGTAACACCTGAGAGTTGTCATCTGTGATGGGGTAGAAATATTTCCAGGGAGGATTCCTTTCTTTCTAACATAGATGGTAGGATACTTTTATATTTATATTTATTTATATATAAATTATCTTTAAATTATTAATAAAAGTTCATGGCATGGGAACATTTTTGAGTTCTATAATTATTTTTGTGAGTTTGCTTTGCATTGATCTGGATACTAATATACTTAAGAATATAGTAAATTACTATTTAAAAGGACTTTTGAGATTTTATATTTGCTTTCTCACAATTTGCAAGGTTTAATCTTTACTTTTTCTGTTTCTGTCTCATAAGTTGCACTTCTGTGAGGGGCTTAAGCATCTAAGTTCCTCAACTGACTGTGGTGTGTTCAACCCCAGTTGATACATCTACAACACATCTAAGACTGTACACCTAAGACTCAAAGAACATCATGGAAAATGATTGGAAAGATCATAAGAGTCAGGGGATCATACTGGCTGATGGAAGATAGTGTTCTCATATAGGACAGGGAAGCTGCACCCATGAAATCTCAACAGTAAGGTTGCATAAACAAGACCTAAACAATGATAACACTAGTTGACATGCCATTATGGAAGGTAGAAATCTCACAAGGATCCATCCCTAGAAGTGCTACAAACAATTAATGACTATTGTGAGAGGAGAATAAGTCTACCTCTCTTCCATGAGTTCCGTAATTGATTATTCAGTGCCAAGTCACCAATCCTAACAACATATGTACAATATGAACAATATTAGATAGACTCAGAAGGCTTACTTATATATTTATGTGTATATATGTGTAATAATAAACAGAGGGTATGAATTTGAGAGGAAGCGAATAGGAGGAGTTGGAGGAAGGAAGAAGGAATTATGTAAATGCAGTAGTCATCTAAACATCAATAAAAATACAATTAAAAATAAATCTTAGTTTTTAATATTGTGTTGTTATCTACTTATAACACTGTTGCATGAATTTATTTCACATGCTTTCATTTATATGAAATTATATATTAAGAGCTGGGCTTGGTGGCACATGAATGTAATCTCAGTATACAGAAGGCAGAGGCAAGAGAATTGTCAAAAGTTTGAGGCCCATGTGCTCTACACAGCAAGTTCCAGTCTAGGTGTACATAGCATGAATACCTCAAATGAACACCACCACCAACAACAACAACAAGACCTGGCAACAAAAGAAATGAAATTATATCTCTGTGTTATATCAGGAGATAGGAATTAGTCCATAAAACAAAGTACTAGATTGATGGGGTTTGGTATTGTATAACTTATAGTGTGACTTTTTTGTGAAATGGAACTAGTCACATAATGTTGGAATTGCACGTTAGTATTATTTGGATTTTTTTTGAAGGATGAAGATGTTAAAGAAATCCCTATTACACATCACGTGAAAGAAGGATATGAGAAAGCAGATCCTGCACAGTTTGACCTGCTCAAGGTTCTTGGTCAGGGGTCTTTTGGAAAGGTAATAAATACTTTTTCCTACATTTGCTTTTCTTTTTGATATTTAATAGAAATGTATAAACATGTGTAAAAATCATTTCTATAGCTCTCAAAGGATGTGAAAATGACTGTTTAGTTTTATGTTTTATTTCTGTTTTGATTTAGATTTTGTTATGATCATCAGTAGCAGTCAAGGTATCCTAATCCCCTGAACTTATATTTCTCTAGGTTAAAACCACACCATGTTCATTGTTGGTTGTATAAATCACCTACTTGATTTTTATGAAGATATTTTAGATGTCCTTTTTTATGTTCACTGACATAACTGGCTATCTCCTGGTGATGTTACCTCTGTTTCTAGCTCTGTATGAGAATTTAGAATTTATGCTGTAATTTATGTTTGAAATCAGGAGCTATCCTACCATTTCTTAAAGCAAAGTAGAACTAGCTTAGATGATTTGCAAATGATGTGAGATTCTTGCTTTGAAGAATTTTTTAGAAATATTAATTTATATATTGTATTTGTTTATTAAGTATTTGGTAATATGTTTCTCAGAAAGGAAGTATGTGGATCTGGATCCTGTAGATTGTATAACCAAAATCTAAGGCAGGAAAATTTTCTAATGAATATAGTAAGTGATAGCCTTTAGGAAAATGACTGCGATCATTATTTGTGGGGAGAAATATGGGAGAAACAAGATATCATAGTAGCTGAGATTTAGTTATAAAGTGGAAAATTAAGGCAATTGAGCAGTGATTAAGACATTTGTAAGGAAATATATTTACTAAGTATTCAGTGTGTGCACAGTAATTTAATAAAAATATATTGCTGAGTATAAACTAGACAATTATTTGAATGTAGTCTGATATCTATGTGTTATAGAATATATGAAATAAATAGAAATATTTTAGGACATAAAAGACAAACTGAAGTGGCTTATGGGATGATCTTGGTTATCAACTTGAAACACCTGGAAAAGAGCGAATCTCAGTTGAAGCACCTCATTCATCAATTTGGTCCATGGGCATGTTTGTAAAGTATTATCTTAATTGATGGTTGGTGTAGGAAGGCCCAGCACATTGGGTGGTACCTTCCCTGTGTACGTGAGTTTGGTCTGTGTAAAGAAGGTGGCTGAACAAAGCAGAGGAAGCTTGCCAGTGAGCAGCATTCCAACATGGTCTCTGCTTCAGTTCCTGCCTGGAGCTTCTGCCCTGGCTTCTCTCCATGATGCAATATTTAAGCCAAATAAACCCCTTAACACTCAAGTTGTTTTTTGTCATGGTGTTTGTCATAGTAGCAGAAAACCAAGTCAGACAGGGAGAAAACTTGAAGAGTAGGGTAGAAAGAAAAACCAGAAGGGCCTATTATAATAGGTTGTTGGTAGAGGAGGTATTATAAAACTAACTTGTAAATTAGGTGTATATATTCTAGATAATTTTATTTTTAATGTTTCTGAGATATATATTAATCTAGAACAGAGAAGTTTTTATATCTCAAAGTATAAATGCTTAAATATTTGACAAATAAAATAACACAGAAGCATATGAAGTTATTAAAAGTTTTGTTACTTAATATATAATATATATTCATCTGTGCATTTATTTCTTGCTTTGTATCATAAAAGATTTAAAAATTCTATAGGTAAACAACAATCAAAATTGAAAGTAAGTAGCATAAGTTGGATATGGTATTATTTGCCTATAACCCTAGCACTTAGGTGGCTGAATAAAAAGGATGCTTCTGAGGATGAGGCTGGCTTGTGGGGGGTACAGAGTGCTTTGAGTCCATCTTGGTTACATAATGAAACCCATTCTCAAACATTCCAAAATCAAAGGGAGGAGAAAAACACAACCCTAAAAGCAAGTGGCAATATGGATAGAAACAGAAAAATCAGAGCAGGAAAGATTAAGTAAAGCCTGGAATACACACTATTGTTTACAAATATATAACATAGGACCTGGAACCCTTTCTTAAGCAATTCAGAAATGAGATTGATAGCGATCAGAAAGAAGCACACCTATTCAAATGCATTAGCATTGACAGTATCTTTAAGGTAGAAACATATTAAACAAACCATATAAATTTTTTATTGCTTTTCATTAAAAATACTGTATAACAAAATGAGTTTTTCTCAGTAACATATTCACATTAAATATAACAACAGGCTAACAAGTTGTTGGTCTGGTTCTTAAATTCAGGGAACACTGTGTAAAAAGTTTGGTTTAAAAAAACGCATTGTTAGCCGGGCGGTGGTGGCGCACACCTTTAATCCCAGCACTTGGGAGGCAGAGGCAGGCGGATCTGGGAGTTCGAGGCCAGCCTAGTCTACAAGAGCTAGTTCCGGGACGGGCACCAAAGCTACAGAGAAACCCTGTCTTGAAAAACAAAAAACAACAACAACAACAAAACCACATTGTTGAAGCTCCTTTTAAATCCATAGTTGTAAGATACAAAATAGTGAGATTATGTAGTTCACCAAGCAAAGATATTATGAAGGTAGCTTTTGTTTGGCTTCTTAGGATATGAACATACTTGTTTGTCGGTATTGCATCATTTGTGTAGGCATTGTGTAGGTGTAACTTGTTATATGCTGATCATATTCAAGAATTTGGCCGAGGCTGTGAATCAGATACATGTAGGCCCAGTTCCAAGAAACTTCGGGCTGTACAATCTTACTTAAGTTTTTCAGTTAAGGTTCCACTGTTAAAATATAAGCAATAGGAGTTTTAGATGTTGTAAAGTTTTATGACATTAAATGTTTTATTCTACTTAATGGGAACAAAATCCTACTAATGTCAGAGTCATATAAAACTGTACATTAATGAAGCAAGGTTTAATGAAATGGAGTTTAACAGTTCAAAGAATGTTATGAAGCAGAATTGATTCATTGAGGAGGTAAACAAAATGGACAAATACTTAACCAAACTAACCAATAAAAATATAGAGAAGACCCAAATTGATAAAAGTAATAATGAAAGGGGGATAACAAACTACTGAAACTCATAAAACCATTAGGTAATGCTTTACAAACTTGTACTCATAAATTGAAAAATCCAGAATAAATGGATAAATTGATTGATATGTAACTCATAAGAATTAAACCAAGATTATACAAACAGCACATATATACCTATATCAGGAATGAGAAGCAGTACATTACCAAGTTAAATAAAAAAGTCCAGGACCACATGAACTCCTCATGTTTTCATTCATGTGATTATGTTTTCACTCATATGAAGAACATATATATGTTTGTATGTGTGTGTGTGTGTGTGTGTGTGTGTGTGTGTGTATACAGAGAGAGAGAGAGAGAGAGAGAGAGAGAGAGAGAGAGAGACAGAGAGAGAAAAGATAAGACAGTAGAGGAGGAGGAACAATTTCAAGAAATTGGGGAGTGTTGAAAAAGTGAGTAATAAAAGATATGTGACAAAATCAAATGAAGAGAACTGTCTGAGTGGAGTCTGTGGTCCAGCAAGAGGCAGGGGGTGTGGGAAAAATCAGAGTGGAAGTGAATAAGAATAAGACATCATGCTATGTATTATCATAATAAAACCTATTTATATGCTGAGTAAAATTAGAAAAAAACAGTATCCCTATGAAAGATGTATGGAGAATTCTTTAGTGATCGTGTGAAGTATACTGCTACTAATGACTACTAATGAAAGGTAGCACACCTGAATATTACATTTTTAAAACAAAAATATAAAAATTTGGCATTGTCAAACTAGATTGTATATAGCATAGGGAAAATTGATTATATAATGTATATTCATGGATTATTAAATATTTCCTTTTGTGATAAGCCTCTAAATATAGGACTTAAAATGAATTTTGAACACTGAACTATTTTATTTTTATATAATTGATTAATTATCAAGTGATTTAAAAATACTTGGTTGTGTTTTGAAATAAGTCTCTAGTTGGTATAGTCTCTGCAGTCAACATTTAAATATATGTGATCTTATTCACTTCCAAGTGTTTCCTGAGTACTTACTAATGGACAATATAATACTTCTTAATGGACAATATAAAAGTCCATGTGAGAGAGAGAAAAATACTTTGAGGTAACTCACTTATTTCCCTTCTGAACAGGTTCCCACGGTCTAATGTAACTGGAGAGATCTTGATAGGCACCACAGCTATATTTATAGTTGATTGTGAGAAGGTAGAAATAGGTTTTTGCTTGTTGAAAATGGCATATTGTGGAATTAGCAGTCACTTTTTCAGATTATGAAAGATGACATGACATCTTCTATTTGACATTTAAGAATAATAGGGAACACTTGGAGAGCTATGAGAAATGATTACTTTGTACAACTTAATTTTTTTCTTGAAGCATGGGCTCTTTTATCCTTCCTTAACTGCCTCTTCCTTTATATGCTGTTCTTTGCCATACCGTTAATGACTGTGTTCTACAACAGTAGTTGTTAGAGGTGTGGTCTGTGTGTCTCTAGGCATCTCCAAACTGTTTCAAGGAGTCCTTAGGTCAGAACTGTTTCATAATAACCCAAATATTTTTAGAACTGCTGTGTACAATAACAGTAGAAACTCCAACTAGTACATTTGTCATTGGTTCTTTACAGTCTCACACTTAGTTGAAGAAAGTCCTTGATGAGATATAATCAGTTATTTCTTTTATTATATCTCAACCATAAAATTCATATCTTTTTAATAGTCTATAGAATTGAAGATATAATGAAGCATTTTAGTTGCAGATCAAACAAGTTTTTCAAGGCAGAATACAAGTGAAAAATTTTGAGTTATGAGGTGAACTAGTTATTTTTCATGTATCACTATCTTATATATCTGTATTAATTTTTTGAGAATTTAATAACAATTATTTTGTTTATAATCATTCCCTTAACCCAACTCATCCCATTTTCACCGTCATTTTCTTACCCACCCAACATTTGAGTTTTTCTTGTTTTTTTTTAATCCATGTAATCCAATTTTTGCTGTCCAATTACTCTTATGACTGGGGCGTGTCATAGAGTGTGGTCAGCCTACTAGTGGGCCACTCCATTAAAGAAAACTGACTATCCATCTTCTAGCAATAAGGTTCTTAAAAATCTAGTGGTGGGCCGGGCGGTGGTGGCACACGCCTTTAATCCCAGCACTCAGGAGGCAGAGGCAGGCGGATCTCTGTGAGTTTGAGGCCAGCCTGGTCTACAAGAGCTAGTTCCAGGACAGGAACCAAAAGCTACGGAGAAACCCTGTCTCAAAAATCAAAAAAAAAAAAATCTAGTGGTGGGACTTCATGCCCATTTCTCATTTTCCATACTAGGATTTTATTTGGCTTGAGATTGTATCAGTCTTTTGTATATTCTTTCACAGTTGCTGTGAGTTCATATGTGCAACTGCCCTCTTGTGGATCACTATTCTTACTAGAAAGAAATGAGTTATAAACTATGGTTACTTAAATTTGAGTATTGATAGTTTTTGTTATTGTTTTTTCCAAAAAAAAAGAATGGTATGATTCTATTATAGGAAAAAAGTACTGGTCATATTTTTGTTTATTAAAAGTAGAAATTTGAAGGAAAATGAATTATTAAATCTTTAATGTAGTGAGGAGAGGCAGGCTGCGTTCCCACCCAGCTCCCGCACGGCTAGCTTTATACCTGAAATAACAACACACAAATTGTATTCTTTTAAACACTGGCCCATTAGTTCTAGCCTCTTATTGGCTAATTCTCACATCTTGATTAACCCATATTTCGTAATCTGTGTAGTACCACGAGGTGGTGGCTCACCGGGAAAGATCTTAACCTGCATCTATCTGGGAGAGGAGAGCTATGGCGCCTACCTAAATTCCCTTCTCCCCAGCATTCTGTTCTGTTTACTCCGCCTACTTAATTTTCTGTCCTATCAAAGGGCCAAGGCAGTTTCTTTATTAACCAATGAAAGTAACACATAGATAATCATTTTAATTTTTTAAATTTATAAATTTTGTTATAAAAACCTTGATTTAAATAAAAATATCACACCAAAATTAAACTGAAAGTCTATACAACTAAATCACTTATCTACAGTTCATTAAGTTCAAATTTCCATTTGAAATGGAAAGTATAAAGCTTCATATTAAATTTTATACTTTCAGTAGTAAATATATTTTATGAACTTATCTACCACCCAAACCAAAAATATCCATGACAGAATTAGGACTTGAACCAACAATTAGCTTTATTTGTTTTTTTATAACTCATGTATATAAATTTTTTTTCATCCTCAACACCGTAACATTTTGATACCTTATATAATTTAATGATTGGATAGCAATGCCAGCATTTGGAAGGTATTTGTAATTAAGTGAATCAGTATTTTTCAGATGACCTGTGCATCAAATCAAGTATGGGTACCAAATACATTCAGAATGCAAGGAGGGCCAGTATATTTTTGTGTAACAGAACATAGCTAGATAAAAGGAATATGGTTTCAGATTCTCTTTTAAAGAAACTGCTAGTTGTCGATTTCTGATGTATCAGGACAGTCACAATTATATGAAAAGATTATTAAAATTCTATTTCCCAAATTACACTTGTGAACCCTGATATAAAAAACAACTATTTTTCTGCAAAACAACTTGATTTTAACATGTTGAATATAGAGGCAGATATATGAATCCAGTTGTCTTATTTTAAGCTAAGTAGGTATTAGCAGAAAATGTAGTTCAGTGTCATACTTTTCTTTTACTTTTTTATTTTAGAAAACATAATTATCTTTAAAAACATTTATGAATCTGGTTGGTGGCACACACCTTTAATCTCAGCACTGGGGAGGCAGACTCCTGTGGATCTCTGTGAGTTCAAGGTCAGCCTAGTCTACAGATTGAGTTCCAGGACAACCAGGATTGTTACACAGAGAAACCTTGTCTCGAAAAACCAAAAAAAAAAAAATTCATTTATGATATCATATGTAGCATGAATGATTAAAAAACCCAGAGACCAATATTGGGGTTCAATCTGAAGATCAGAAAAGCAAAGCAACCAGCCACCTGCTCTACCTCAGAATAAAATGGCGATCCTGCCTCTAGGAATCTCACAATGAGACTGCTTCCGAGAGCTGTTTCCTCCCATCATATATTCCTCTCTAGGGATATGGTTAAAGGCATGCACCTCTACCATCCAGCTTCTATGGCAAACTAGTGTGGCTACTGGGATTAAAGGTGTGTGCCACCTCTGTCTGGTCTGTAAGCCTGACCAGTGTGGCTCTTTTACTCTCTGATCTTTAGGCGAGCTTTTTTATTAAAATACAAATGAAATATCACTTTAATCATATAAAATGTTAGTGTTAAGCCGGGCAGTGGTGGCGCATGCCTTTAATCCTAGCACTCAGGAGGCAGAGGCAGGTGGATCTCTGTGAGTTCGAGGCCAGCCTGGTCTACAAGAGCTAGTTCCAGGACAGGAACCAAAAGCTATGGAGAAACCCTGTCTCGAAAAAAAGAAAAAAATGTTAGTATTATTCCACTAATAAATACATAATATTTTTCTTTTCTAATTTTAATATGGCAAATATGAATAGATGTCACCCTAAGAATCAAGCTCTTTGGAGTCTTCAATAATTTTTAAATTTTAAAAGATGTGTTTAAGCCTCAGAGATTGAGAAAATAACTTTTCTGTAAAAATGAAACATAATTTTATATGTGGTAGTGTAAAAACATGTAAGATGAGTTGGCTTTTTTTGTTTTTAATTTCTTCATTATGGTAATTTTGATTATAAAACAAGAAACTTCCTGTATTTAGTAAATCTCTGAAACCTTTGAGCCTGGTACTTAGGGTCATTGACATTTGCTTAGCTTTGCAGTTTGTTATTTTAGTTATGAAAATCCCTTTTACTTAGTGCTTTAAAATGGTAGATAGTACATCTTTAATCAGTTGTATAAACACATACCCATCTGTTCACTGACAGACAATACTTTGGCCAAAACTTATATGAGTAAGTATACTTCTGGAATTGGAACTCTTTATCTTAAACAATTTAAGTTTTATATAACATTTTGTCTTCATAATTGATCAAGTTCTTTGGTCTATTCTATATATTAGGTTTAAAAATAGATTTTTGTGATTAAATGTACTGACTCAGTACTAATAAGTTATAAGCCTTTAATTTTGAATTTAATGCTTCCATTAGAAATGGTACTGATGGTAGATGATGGGTATGCTGATTTTGACACTATTTACTCAAATGCTTATTGTTTTTATTAATAAAGTAATTTGTGAATTATGATTCTTCAGTTTTAAATAAAGAAAATTAAACAAATGGAGCAGCCATTTTGAAATCATCTGTGGTGCTATCCACATTTTCTTGAGTTTCTACATTGGGAAAATTTGCTTGGAGTTCATTCAGATTATAGTAGAATGTCAATTCTACTAAAAAATTGACATACTATAGTAGTTTTAATCTGTTCATTTAATACACAGATATTGATTTGCAAAATGTGTGCTTGGATTTAACTGTGAAGCTCTTCTGTTCTCAATATTTGTTCCATGTTGTAGAAAATAAAACTTCTATGTGTTAATATGTGGACTCTTTTTCGTTAGTCTGCTCCAACTGTGATTATTATCAACTAATTAGTTGTTTAGTTTTGCAGATGTTTAAAAATAGAGAGTAAACATTTAGACACTTCCATAGGACTAATTTTTGATCTGTGGGATATTAATGGTTATATTTTACATAACTTTAAAGTTCATTATTCTAAATTCATTTGATTATATTTTGTAAAAGTATCATCTACAATGGATTGGGGAAAAAAACCAGAAGGCTGGTTCTTTTACTCAGAAAATGTTAAAAGTAGTATCCTGGGTTAGTGTAAAACTGTACCGTTAAGTGATCTTCAGGTACGATCTAAAAGTTTCTATTCAGAGAGATGAAAGCAGAACTCCCATGAGATATAAAAATATAAGTAGCTGTGTGCTAAACCATAGTGAATGAATGTAAGGTGCATATAGCATATCATAGATTTTGCTGCTATATAATTGTTACATAGCTGATATGGAATAAAATGCTTCCAGATATACTTGTCAAAGAGGAGGCATGACAGTTATTTAACAGCTCTTGCATTGGCAATTTTCTGTAAACTAACGTATTTATTTAGGTATGTTTCCAATTTAAGTGACACTGCTTGATCCAGATGAATGAAGTGTGGTGCGGTGATGGCAGGCTTGGGCAGAGAAAACAAGTATCTGTTAATTTAAAAAGAAAACAGTCTTTCCTAGTGGGTATCCCCTCTCTTTATTAATATCCATGTGGTAGGGTGTTTGGGGGTTGCAGAGGACAACTTGCAATAATTAGTTCTCTCTTCAGCATGTGGGTTCCAGGGACCAAACTCAAATATTGAAAGCAACCCCTGTTACCTGCTCTTTCAACTCAGCAGCCCATAATTTATAATTCCTACAAACTGTATCCATATCTATCTTTATAATTAAAATGCTGTATATTCTAACTTTTATGGATCATCATTTGAGTTTGAAGAAATATTATTTAAGCTCATTTTGTAAACTTATGCTTTATTTTCCACATTTTTTATTGAGATATTTTACCATCATTTTTTTACCTCGCTGGTATGCATTGCCTTTGATTATTCTTTGTTATACAATAAAATACCTAACAAGTTCAAGAACATTAATATTTATGGTGGTAGCATTTCTTTGGTTTTTTATTAAGGCAATGCAATCTTAAAACGAAATTTCTGCCTCAAATCTCTATTTCATTTTGTTATTAATTTCTTGAGCCACAAACTTCTCTAAGTCCAGGAAAATGCTATCTACTTACAAAATTTTCCTTTTTAAACTAGTAAATATACAGAGTTTGAGTTGTTGAATTAAGGGGAATGTAAACAAATATACATTAGCTAAATATACATTATAGCATAGCTACATATTTACCTATTTTCTAACAGAAAACGTAAGGGAAAATGTATAACTAGTGTGCAGGGATAAAGAATGCCTTCAACGTTAGAGGGAATAGTAGGGGGGTTCTAGGAAAGGATTTGAAAGGGAAGCAATGAGGGGGTAAACCTGATCCAAACACGTTATATACATGTGAAAATTGTAGAAAATACTTAACAACTTATAAAAGGAGTTTCCCCCAAGGAGCATACCAATTGTCTATTCAATATCAGATGGTCAGACCTGAAAACATTTGTACAAGGAACATCATATGAACTGAGGTTATATTTTAAAAAGAAATGTGTGTGTGTGTGTGTGTGTGTGTGTGTGTGTGTGTGTGTGTGTGTACGCGCGCGCGAGCATGCAATAACAATAAGAAAAGAAGCCATGAATTTAAGAGAGCAAGGTGGGGTATATAGGAGTGTTTGGATGGAGGAAAGGGAAAGTAGAATTGATGTAATTATGTTATAATCTCAAATAAATGAAAAGTGAATGATTTTATTCTATCCCTCATGTTTTTGAGACATGCATTCTTTTATTATCTTCTGTCAACTATTATAGTTTCTAATTCTTCTCTATGTGACTTAGTACAGTTTGAACAACCTTACCAAACAAATGATGTAATAAGAGACAGAGGTTAGGGAGGATTACTGTGAAACAGTATTTTCTGGATATGATAAGTCCGGTCCACTTATAAACTCATAGGAATTATGGTTGTCAGTATCAGACTTGCACAGTATCGAGCCAATAAAAATTCCACATGGATATGTTTGAGATGGGTGAGTTTTGTTTAATAAGTTGCTTATATTCTCATAGTTGGCCCTAAACCCATGCACATGCTAGAAACACTAATTGAATTAAGTTCAATATAAAAAGAGAACATGACATTGGGAGATATGATGGGAGTGATATTTATTGGGGAACGCATAGTAGGTGAATATAATCAGAATTCATTGTATGAAATTCACAGGAATATATAAGAAAATATATTTAAAGTGATAAACTGATTTGAACTGAAATTCACTTAAATATATTTCTTCTGTTAGGTTTTTCTTGTTAGAAAGAAGACTGGTCCTGATGCTGGGCAGCTCTATGCAATGAAGGTGTTAAGAAAAGCTTGCTTAAAAGGTATCAAATTAAAAAGTTTAATTAGAATATAATTTGGCAAAACTTGTTTTATGAAATGCACCATATGTTGCTTGTAAAGGGAATACTTAGAGTTGCTTTTTTTTTTTTTTTTTTTTGGTTTTTCAAGACAGGGTTTCTCTGTAGCTTTGGAGCCTGTCTTGGAACTAGTAGAGTTGCTTTTTAGCATTGTTAATTATTACAGTTTCCTAGTTATCAACTGATACTTCTGGGGACCTCTGTTGTCATATAACTTAATTTTCTGAATGTGTATCTGAATAAAAGCTTAATAGCAGAAAATGGGACATATTTCATTTAATTCAGTCTAAACTTCAGCGTTTTAAAAATCTTAGTTTTTTCTTTCAACTTTTTTTTGAATGTTTTGTCTGGGTGGTGCACATTTAGAAAGCACAACTACTCCATACATTTATATGCACTGTCTTCTAGACTTATAAAATTAATGCAGATCCTGACATGATAACACAAACCTGTAATCCTAGCTCTACAGAGGTGGAATTCAAAATCATCCTCCACTGTATAACATATTCAAGACCAGCATGGACTTCCTGAAACCCATTGAAAGAGAAAAAGGCGGGTGTCAGGGTAGAAGATGAAGTTTACTACTAGTTTCAATTTTATTTCACATGAAAACTTAAATACATATTAGCCAAATATGCTACTTTAGATCTCTAGATCTAAACAAAATCTTCTGGTTTCTGAAAATGGTTATTATAATCTAGGACTACACAGACTTAATTGCATTGGTTACTTATGAAATTATTTATGTATTTATATTTTGGTTAGTAAATGGCAGGTCTTTACTGAAATTATGAACGAGTATAATATTTCAATCTTTGTATAATTTTAGTTCGAGACCGCGTTCGCACAAAGATGGAGAGGGATATTCTGGTGGAAGTAAATCATCCATTTATCGTCAAACTACACTATGGTATGCAACCTTTTTTTAAATTATGGAATTAGAGTAGTACAATTATTTTCAGATAGTATAACAAGAAATAAAGAAATAAATACTTTAAAGTTAGTTAATGTATTCTGCAATATAAAATATGAAACATGTATCAATATCTAGCTTTTAGTTGAATTTATTTTCTTAAGTTGATATACTCAATTATGTTACATGATAATGTCTTCCAAAATCCCATCAAGTATCACAGAGGAGGTCATGAAGTCTCACCCCAAACTGAACTATTGGCAGTTGATGGCTATGGGTAAAGAGTCAGCGTTCTTCAGCTATGCAGTATCTAAGACACTACCCATGTTTCAGTAGATGACTCTATACACATGCACATACTGGCTGACCTCCTAAAAATGAACATGTGAAATTGGAAGGCAGTAGTATTGGGTGGCTATGAGAGGAAGTGGAGAGAAGAAAATGGGCATGAGTTTGTGTATATGTATATATGAAAACACATTTTACACACACACACACACACGCACACGCACACACATATAAATTCCCATGCAATGAAAAATGAAAATGTCTTCAACTTGTTTGATCAGTAGTATTTTTAGATGAGATGAGACAGTACCTCCATGATCATAGACTACTATGATAATTTATGTAAATAATTTTGATGTTTACTTACAAGGACAATATTATTTTTATTTTCCAGTTCTAATTAAGGCTGTGTGGTTATATATTAGGTAGTTTGAACTGTTTTGTCATATAATGGAGGAGCTGAGAGTAGTAAGAAATAGCAGAAATAATGGAAGGATGAGTTTTGGAATCAGACATTTATGAATTTCAGTCATGTCTCCTTTGTTAATATATGAAAGAGATTGTAGATATGATTTTCTTGGGGAATAGATCAAAATAAAACTTTGATGTAGTTTATGATACCATTTCATTTTGTGCATTTAAAATGTAGCACATATTGATTTTATTCTTAGTGCAGTTTTTGAGAGAACTCATTTTAAATATTTAACAAGATTATTCAAACCTTATAAGAAATTCTGACCACTTTAACTCTTTTTTTTAAATGTAATAGAATAAAAACGGCAATACTATAGAATGTCTTTGAGTCTTTTACTTACCATGAGATTAATATTAAACCCTTATTGTGGCAAAATACTGTATTATATGAAGTGGGCTACTGAAATAATCCCTAATTTCTAGTAATATACAGGGAATTGAGGTGTGCAAATGAAAGTGAAAAAATGCAAAAGAGGCATGAAGTACAATTAAATATGAAAAGTATTAGTAGATAATTTTGATGGAGATTAAAGATGCTATAGGGAAATGTGTAACGGTTTAGAGGAGGTGACTTCTTTGAGCTTTGTAGAATGCAATAGATATGATTGAATGACAAATTTCACGCAACTGTACCAGAACAAGAAACTTCATTAACAGGAAAATTTTAGTAGTAGATTTTGTAAAGCCACATGTAACACTGAATATGTTCTGTAAAGGAATTTATAGCAATTTGAACACTCAATTAAATAGTGGATTTAATTTTGGTATTATCTAACAATAGACCATTTAAATATATAATTATTTTATAATGTTGATAAATTGTAAACATGTTAATATAAAAGTATGGTAAAATTTTCAGTCTTTAGGGTTAGTCTGCTACAACATTATTATTTCTAATTAGCCTTTCAGACTGAGGGAAAGCTGTATTTAATCTTGGATTTCCTCAGAGGAGGAGATGTCTTCACAAGATTATCCAAAGAGGTGAGAATTTCTTTACGAATTTGTTAATAGATTTTATTCTAACAAAGATAAAAAGTCCTATAATTTTTCTGTAGAAATTTGAAATCATAAGCTTTTTATCACTCTATATAGTATTTAGTGATATGTTAGTTAATACTTTCTGTGTGTGCTTTTAGATGATCTCAATGTTCTTTTTATTCTTCTCTGAGATGATAGGGCATTATGAATAACTGAGTGAACTATATAGGAGCAAGTCTAGGACTTTGGTTACTCGAGCTACCTAAATGCCTCTTGTGTGGTGTTTAGTTTATTCAGAAGTTGATTTATTGAGGTATAATTGACATACAATAAATAGTATAACAAATATACAATTTGATATCTTTTGCCTTTTCATGTAAATGTTAAATCATTATTAAAATAACGTTATTACCAAAGGGGCTTATAGTGTGTTTTTTCCACCCTATATCTACTGAATCTGCTGTCTGTCACTGTTTGTGTTTTCTAAGAGATTATAGAAACAAGATCATATTACACACACACACACACACACACACACACACACACACACACACATACACATTCTTTTTATCTTGTTTAAATCATTATAATTATTTTGGTTTGTCCATGTTGTATGTGTTAGCTCATTCACTTTTTTGGTGAGTAGTACCCATTTTATGGATGTACCATGTTTTGTTTATTTACTTGATGAATGTTTGTGTTATTGCAGTTTTTGGATATTACCAATTAAGCTGCTGTAAACATTCATGTACAAATGATTGTATTGACATAATGTTTTCATTTCTCATGAATAAATATCTAGGAGTTTGATAGCTGGGTCCCATGGTAGGTGTGTTTTAACTTTAAAGTCACTGCCAAACTGTTTTCCAAAGTGCTTGTATAATTTTACACTCCAAAGAGCAGCATACAAGAAAGAATTTCAGTTCCTTCACATCCTTGCCAACAGTTGGTATGATCAGTCTTTTTTTTTCTTTTAAAACATTTTGAATGTCTGTTAATTATATAGTATTACCTAATTGTGGTTATCAATTTCATCACCTTAAAGACTAAAGATGTTGGGCATCTTTTCCTACATTTGTTTGCTGTCTATCTTCTTTGATAAAATGTTTAAACATTTTCCCATTTTCAAGTTAATTATTTGTTTTCTTCTGGAGGTTCCTAGTTTAGATGGAAGTCTTTTATCATGTATGCTATTTTAAAATATTTTCTTCTGGTTTTTAGTTGACTTTTTTTAATCTCATATCTTTTGAAAGTAGAATTTCTTAATTTTGGTGAAGTCTGGTTTGTAATTTGCCCATTAAATTAATGTTTTTTGATTACCCCACTTAAGAAATGTTTATCTAATTCTAGGTGAAAATTTTTCCTGTGTATTTTAGAGTATTCTGCAGTTTATATTTGTATCCTTAATTCATTTTGGGTTATTTTAACATGTGGTTATATAGGTATGTGCTGAAGTTTTGTTTTTTTTTTTTTAACATTCAGACTTCTAGCATCATGGTTGGGAAAATTATCTTTTTTTCAATGAATTACCTTGTAATTTCATTTAAAATCAGATTTTCATATGTGTGAAGGCCTATCTCTGGATACTATGTTCTGTTCAGTGACTTATTTGTCTGTCTTCATGACCATACTCCTCTGTCTTGATTAACTGAATCTTTATAGTATATCTTGAAGTCAGTGATTACAATCCATGAGCTTTGCTTTTCTTTTGCAAATTTTTTTAGGCTCTTGTAGGTCATTTGCATTTCTTTATTAATTTTAAAGTCACCCCTTCACTTTCTTATAAAAAAGCCTACTTAGATTTTTGGTTGGTATTTTCATTCAGCCTGTAATTCAGTTTGCACAAAATGGACATTAAAAAATACTGACTTTTCTATAAACATGTTTTTTTTTCTGCTCCAAATCATGCCTAATTTCAGGAATGATTATTTTCAGCATATAGGTCTTGCACATCTTTTATCAGATTTATCTTTTAGTGATTTCTGTTTTAATGATGCAAGAAGAATTTTTCTTTTAATTTTAGTATCATTGGGAAAAACAATAGAGTTTTTCCTATATTGATCTTGAATCTCACAATCTAGCAGAATGAACATATTTTAGCTGCTTTTTGTGTAGATTCAAAAAAAAATGTTATACTAATTACTTTTGACAAGGTGCTTTACTTCTTTCCGCTTTGTATTTCTTTATTCATAACCTTGTTAGCACTGGCTTGAATTTCATTCTGATGTTGAATAAATTTGATGGGAAGCAGACATTCTTGTCTTAATAATACAAAATAGATTGAAACTAATTTCACTTTAAAACTTAAACCTGTATGTGAACTTTATTAGCTTGAGTTACTATCTCTTATTAAGTTGTGAAGAAGTGTTTTAATAGATGATACATATTGTCACATGCATTTAATGGAGACTTTTTTTCTGCTTAATTTCTGATATGTTCAATTAAATGAAACATATTAATGTGAAATTAAATGAAAGTGAAGTGGTAACCTAACCTTGCATTTGTGAAGGTATACCCCATAGACATCAAGTATAATTATTTTAAAATATTATTGGATGATATGTGCTAAATGTTTGTGTTTATTTTCGTTTTAATTTTTTCCCTTCTGTTTTTATTGTATGTGTATGGGTGTTTTTCCTGAATGTATGTCTGGGCAACACAATCAGGTAGTGCCAATAAAGGCTGGAAGAAGGTTTTAGTTTCCTCTGGAACTGTAGTTACAGATGGTTGTGAACTGCCATGGGGATGCTGGGAACTGAACATGACTCTTGAAAGAGCAGCCCAGTGTTCTTAACTGCTCAGCCATCTCTCTATACCTGCAATTATTTTCATAAGGAATATTTATTTTCTTTTTTGTGTTTTCTTCATTTGTTTGTTGTGTCAAGGTAATTCTTGATTCCTAAGTTGAATAGATATATTTCAACTTTCAGTAGAACTTATTTAGATACAATATTAATTGTTTTAATGATTGATAGAATTTATGTGTGAAGGCAACTTGGCCTGGTAAGGTGTTTGACTAAAAGTTCTTTTTAGTAAGGTGTTTAAACAAAAAGTCAATTTATATAATGTATTTAAGATAATTGTTTCTTTTTGATGAAGTTTGTCTGCTACCTTATTTCTTTCAATACATGTATTAGTTTCATCAAATTTGTAGCTATAGGTTTTATGCTCATTATTTTGTTGTTGCCCTTGTATTAAAATGCCATGACCAAGAGGAACTTCTAGTAGGAAGAGGTTTTTTTTTTGTTGTTGTTGTTTGTTTTTTTAGCTTGCAGTTCCAGAGCAAGAGGCCATAATCTCAGGGGAGACATGACAGCAGGGTAGAAAGCTAAAGGATTTTATCTCACTATCATTTAAGAAGCAGGCAGAATGATTTGGAAGTGGAACAAGACTGTAAATGCTCAAAGTCTACCCTCAGTGATATACTTTGTTCAGCAATATTTCTTGTCCTAAATGATTCATAACCTCTTCAAACGGTGCCAACAGCTGGATACTCAGTGACAAATACACGAGCCTGTATGAGACATTTCTCATTCAAGTCACCACAACTGTTCATTATATTCCATTATTATCTTTTTTTTAAAGATTCATTCATTTATTATGTACACAACATTCTGCCTCGATGTATGCCCGCACACCAGAGGAGGGCGCCAGATCTCAGTACAGACAGTTGTGAGCCACCATGTGGTTGCTGGGAATTGAACTCAGGACCTCTGGAAGAGCAGTCAGTGCTCTTAACCTCTGAGCCATCTCTCCAGCCCCATCCATTATTATCTTTTCTCATAGGTGTAGAATCCTTATTTATGGATGAATCGCACTCCTGATGGTGGTAGTTTGTCTTTTCTTCCTTAGTCCTGTTTGGCATTGCTAGTGGTTTATCAGTTTTATTTTTCTTTTTATGATACAAGCTTTTAACTTTATTGATTTTTTTGTTATATTTCTATTTTTTTAATCTTTATTACTATTTTCTAGTTACTAGCTGTTTCTTTTTCTAGTTTCTAGATGGAAGCAGATTACTGATCTGATGCCTTTCTTCTTTTCTAATGCAATCATTTAGGGCACAAATTCTTGAAGTACCGTTTTAACTTTGTTCCTGTTATCTTGCAATGTGGCACATTTGCTTTGTTTAATGTACTTCCTAGTTTCCTTTATTTGACTCATTGCTTATTTGAGAACATGTTATTTAATTTATACATATTTATTTATTTTTCCAGATATCTTTCTAATATTGATTTATAACCCAATATTACTGTAGTCATAAAGGCTACTTTTCATGACCTGAATCTTCTTAAATTGTTTATATTTATTACATTCTTTAGAACATGATATATGTTTGTCAATGTTCCATGTGCATATAAGGAAAATGTGTACTCTCTTGTGGGCTGGTGGAAGGGTCATTAAATGGGTGTTAGATCAGGTTTGTTAATAGTGGTTGCTTTAGCAATCATGAATTTGTTCCATTATTATACAGGTTTTATATTTTGTAAACACATGAAATTTTTTATTATAGTTATAGATCTGTATATTTATTGCCTTTCTACCAGAGTTTAAAAAGAACTTTTTAGTGTTGTATTCTTTCTTGATAAGGAAATGGTGTCACTATTAAATGACTTACTTTAATGCATTAATACTAGTTTTATGACTCTTAAGATAGCAATATTAGCTCAGTATACCTTCTTCTGTGTCTTCATTTTAAACTAATTATTCTTTTACATGTAGCAATTAAGTACATATGACATCCTTGACTTTTATCCACTCTGAAAATGTTATTTTTAAAGTATTGTATTAGACTTATTGTATTTAATATGTAATTTTATATTTTATATTTAAATCTACCATTTTATTAGATTGTAAGTACCATTTATTCTTGGTACATTTTCCTCTTTCATGGATGCATTTTAATTTCATTTTTTAGTTCTACCGCTAGCTTGCCAGTATTAACTAACCTTTTGTTATTTTGTAGTTTTATTAGGTTTTTTATAATGTGAATATTTAATTTGGGATCAAGGATATACAGTCTTTAAACCAGTTGCTTTTCTTTTTTGTTTTAAAAAATAATTCATTTATTATTTTATGTACATTGGTGCTTTGCCTATGTCTATATTAGTGTGTCAGATCTTGGGAGTTACAGATAGGTGTGAGCTGCCATGTACATGCTGGGAATTTAACCTGGGTCCTGTGGGAGAACAGTCAGTGCTCTTAACCATGAGTTATCCCTCTAGCCCTCAGTTACTTTTTATAAGTTTTATAGAAACAAAGACACACACATTTAAGTATTTCCTGTGACTTCTTTCATAGCTCAGTGACAACATACAAAGTTTTTTCCTCCCTTCCTTCCTTCCTTCCTTCCTTCCTTCCTTCCTTCCTTCCTTCCTTCCTTCCTTCTTTCCTTCCTT
>NW_004949111.1:4814994-4817421 GCF_000317375.1 Microtus ochrogaster
TTCCTTCCTTCCTTCCTTCCTTCCTTCCTTCCTTCCTTCCTTCCTTCCTTCCTTCTTTCCTTCCTTCCTTTATTAAAGAATGGTATATTATTGTATAGCCCAGACTGGATGTGAACCCAAATCTTCCATCATCAGCCTTCAACATGTTGGGATTATAGGTATGCAGCAGCACAGATATGACTTATTTGTATTGGATGGTGGTAGATACTGTGAATGTAGTTTTCTTATACGCTAAATATTTTGTCATTCTTATCATTTAGGATCTTACTTTTAATCTTTAGTGCTGGAGAATCAAACATTGAGCCTCTTATATGGTAGTGATCCACTCTACACTTTATCTGTGCCCCCAACTCTAGGTCCCTCATTTAAATTTTTTCACTCAAGACAGCATTTAGTATGGGGTTAATTTTCCTCACTATTCAAACAATGACCTTTCTTAATTACTCTAACTAACATTCTTGGAATTGCAATGATGTATTCATTATCTTGATTTCCAAACGAGGCATGTCTTTCATCATCTTGAGCTTAGTGTTTTCTTTTAATCCTTTAATACTCTGTTTTCCCTTGATGTCAATTCCCTTTGATTCATGATTGGGAATTTCTTGTTTCTGGGCAATCTTTGTGAAAGTTAAGGTATTCAAAGGTGAGTATTTTTGAAATGCTTCCGGAAATACACTGATGCTTCCTGGAAAATGTAGAACTTGTTTCATCTTTCATGTCTTTTTTTAAAATTTGTTACAATGACCCTGAACATCGTTTATTCAGTATTAATTTTGATCTACTACTAAAGCTAAGACCTTCTGTTTTCTGATTCTTTGTGTGTGATGTTTTCTGCTCTACCTAAATATAACAGGAACTATCACTTGCCCAATGTGAGTTGCATAGATTGTTTTGTATAGCCCTTAGTTCTTTTTCTGGTTCTGCATAGTGTCCTCATTTGCACATACTGTGTGCATCCCCAGCTGTATACTTGGGAATCATTACATATTTTGAGAAGCTGTTCTGCAATTTCCTCTGCTTTAGTACCCTGGATTATTTTCTTCTCTAAGTCATTTGGCTCTAACTCATTACTACAGAAAATCTTTGAGCTCTATTTGAGTTAGAGCTCCCTACACTACCACTCGGAAACTTTCCAGGTAGTAAGCTAGGAAAATTGGAGGGCATACCACATTTATTACTCATCTCAGTATTCACTGTCTTTTGTTGCTAGATGTCCAGTGTCTTGAGAAATATCATTTCATATATTTTGTTCTGTGTTGTGGCTGTTTCAGGCAGGAAAATAGATTTTTCCCTTGTCCATTTCATTTTATCTTGAAATGGTAGTCTGGTAGAAGAGTTTTAATTGGATGATTGTAGTTCAACATTTAAGTTATAGAATTTATGATGTAGGAGAGCTCTGGAACTTGTGATAAACGAAAACTGTACTTACAGGATGCTAGTCAGCGCTTAGATGCCTGAGTCCTCTGGCTTGTATCTTTCTTCAGTGTAGAACTTGGCATGTGTGACCATATATTTTGTAGTCAAGGACAGAATTTAGTATGTAATATGGTCTGTCTGTGACCCTCTTCTAAGGAAAAATCTTTAAAGAAACGGTAGAAGGACAATGGTATATCAAGGCTCCAGCATTTATTATTTTTTGTTAGATTATAGAAGTGTCACAAATGTCTTTGAAAAATTCTTGCCTGTAGTCATTTCTGATTTTCTTTTAAACTCTTCAGACCTTCATTCTCGATGTGGGACTATCTAAACTCACACTAGCACAGAGATGCAGTCAGTAAGTTTTGATTCCTAAGTCTGGAATATTAGGTAAGAGCAAGCATTTTAAATACATTTCCCAAAAGACAATAAATTAGTTTATTCATTGAAGAGACTTTAAAAAACTGATTCAGTGATGACTTCTATAGGCAGCTTATTATAAGTAGTTGACAGTTGGTTTTATTTCTCTTGTGAATAAAAAATTGAACAATCCAAACTTAAGAAGTATTTGTGCCTTAGACACAGAATTTTAAATTTTATTTTATTATGTATTAAGAAATTTTATAATGTTCATTCCTTACATTTTAAAAGAAAAATATACCTCCCCAAATTTCTGTCCCTGAAAATGTACACAGACACATATATACAATAAATATATACATAAATGCATAAAATTTTAAGCCATATCTTTCTCTTTTGCTAATATCTAGAAAATATCTTGTATTTATTATTGTAAAACTAAGTATGTTCAAAATTCATTTATTAGTTTAATAAAATTTTAGACAGAGTCAAAATAGAAATTCGTGTGTTTTTAAAATTTGCAGCATTGTTTTACAATTTATCTAGAGAAGTAAACAAATGCCAAAAAAGTCATTTGATATAACTTTCTTTTTTTTTATTTTTATTTTTTATTTTTATTGAGAAAAGGAAAAAAACAAGTTTCCACCTCCT
>NW_004949111.1:4817661-4847083 GCF_000317375.1 Microtus ochrogaster
TTTGCCATGTTCAGAGAGACCAGATATATCCCATGCTTTTTCCGTCACAGTCCAGCTGGCCTTGGTGAGCTCCCAAAAGATCAGCTCCACTGTCTCAATGGGTGGGTGCACCCCTCGTGGTCCCGACTTCGTTGTTCATGTTCTCCCTCCTTCTGCTTGATATAACTTTCTTAAAATTTTCTTCCTGCTCATTTGACTTTTTTTTGTTGTTTTTTTTTTTTTTTGTTTTGTTTTGTTATTTGAGACAGGGTTTCTCTGTGGCTTTAGAGCCTGTTCTGGAACTAGCTCTGTAGACCAGGCTGGTCTCAAACTCACAGAGATCCGCCTGCCTCTGCCATTCTGTTGTAATATGAGCGGCGGGGCTGTGTCCCCTGCACCCCGGCCCCCTGCTAGCTTATGCCTCGAAATAATTACATGGACACTGTATTCTTTTAAACACTGCTTGGCCCATTTCTATCTAGCCTCTTCTAGGCTAATTCTCGCACCTGGACTAGCCCATTTCCAATCATGTGTGTAGCACCCCAAAGTGCACTTACCGGGAAGATTCTAGCCTAAGTCCATCCTGGGTCGGAGCTGAATCGTGTCTGGAGTGCTGGGATTAAAGGAATGCGCCACCACCGCCCGGCTTTCCTTTGACTTTTGAGAGAGTCTAGCTGAGAGAGCCAACTGGCCTTGAACACAGACTCTTTCATACTGCACCCTTGTAAGTGCTAGGATTACAGATGTGCTCCACCATATCTGTAGATATGATAGTTTTAACTCAGGATCAGGAACATATTATGTAACACATGAATCTTACAATAGATAATTTAACATACAATTAATGAGTAAAGAATGAGTCATATATTATGATAAAAAGGTTGATTATTCAACAAAAACAGTATATGAGAATTTGTTTAGATATTTCAAAACTAAAGTAAAACACCACCTGGATTGCACACTAAATAAATTTTATGATTTAACTATATCTTAAAATTAATCACTGTATCCTAAAAGAAAATGCAAGTATTTAGTTAAACAATGAATGGACATATGGTAAGCTTTAAAATAACAAAGAGGAAACCAAACATAAAATACATTTGGCTATATAAAATTAGGAACTATTAATCAAAAGCAACACTTATTTTAAAAACATTTGTAAGACATGACGTTTTCATACTTGAAGGCCTTATACCAACTGAACAAAATAGTGGGCTAATAATGGAAAATAGACAATAAATTTCTTGTAGTGTGAAAACAGGACATGAAAAACTGTTTGGTCTATGAGTAAATTTAAATCAAATCAATTTAATACTCTTTTGTATATTAAATTAAAAATTTCATTAAAAGATAATTTGGTTCTGTTATAGGTGTAGTAAGACTAATATATTCAAAAAATTGCTGATGGGCATGGAAACTATTGTAACCTTATTGGAAAGTAATGTTCTTGTATAAGTCATGAATCCAGACTATATTTCTAGTATTTACTGTTTTATTACTTAACAAACCATTCTGGTGAAATACAAAGAAGTATGCATTTTAAGAAAATATATTTATAATATAACATGTTATGATATTCATAGGTGTGAATTTTGGAAGTAGTCTCATTGATAAGGATGAGAACATTTAGGTAAATCATGGTGAATTGACATGATTAATATGCATTTATTTAATAACTTATTTAAAAGTTTGAAATGTATGGGAGTATGCTTATGATATAATAAATACTAAGTGGGAGTAAAGGAGATAGCTAATACATGTAGTAAGGATTCAAGTATCTTAACATGCACAGTCTCATACACAAATTAACAAACCACGGGTTAAAAATGCTTTTCCTTGTACTGGAGTCTAAGAGGACTTTCACTTTTGAAGGGAGTTTTATGAGTATGATAATAAACAAATATGAAAGCATTATTGGTTGTGAACTGAAACATAGGGGAAAATACACACTATAAGGGAGATAGAAGTGGCTTCTGGGTAAAAAGTCACTTTTAGGTTCTAGTATTTGAATTCAGATTTTATGCTTCCTGCTTAGTAGTTACTTTGGGCAAGTTACTTAGTCACTCTGAGTCTCATTGTTCACTTCTGTAAGATGTTGATAATAGTACATTATATTGGAAGACTGTGATAACAGAAAGAATATGTAGTGCTGGCACATAATTAATTGCATCTGGTGCATAATTGCCTTTTAGCAAGTTTATTATTTCTGTCATGAGTCTTTCTACCAAGACAACATTAAGATAAGATTATGTATTTGATATAAAGTATAACTAGCCAAGACAGTCTTTCTTCCTTGAAATTATGAACGATATTTAGAGATTTGTCATGTATTAGGTTTCAGTGAACATTTGATTGTTCGACCACAGAAGTTAAATGAGTAACAAGTACTTAATACTCAATAAAAAGTTTTAAATGATGTTCACACACTTCACCATTGGAACATTCAAAGAAATGTTCCTGAAACTTAGACAATGACTAATATTAACTCTTCATTTTCTTGTTTTACTATTAGCCTGAATCTGCATTGTGAAATACAGTAACTATAATCTAAATGGGAAAGTTGATTTTAGCCATGTGGTATTTTATTCAAACTTGATCCTTCCAAATATGCCAGATTTCTTGAATGAAAATATCATATTACTAGAAAACAGTATTTTGCCTGATCTGAAAATCCTTGATAGCTCTAAAATTATATGTAGTGGTGTAGTGGTTGAGTAGTTACCAATGTGTGTATAGATTACATACTCAACTCTCATATGCCAGTACTAATAAAACCATATAGTTTCATATTTAGGTACATTTAAATGAGTCTGATTCTTATAACAGTGTTTTTAGTTAAATGTAGTAGATATTTTTATTTTTTGAAAAATTAAAAAGTCAGGTTCAGAGTATTAAATGACATAATCTGATTTTAAACCTCTAATTCTGACTTCAAGTTTCATATGCTTTTCAATTTGTCTTAACATCTTTATTCTCCAAGATAAACACACAAAGGTTGAAAAATCAACTGTCATTAAATTCATAAACGTTGCTTACAGGTGGATGGATCCTTTTAGATCAGATGTGAGCCTGGAAGGATTATTAATTTAACAACTTACGGTGATAAATTTAGAAGCTTAGAATTAGTGGAGCTACATGTGAAATTACTGAGACGTAATAATAGGTGGCAAAAGAGAAATTATAAAAATGGAAATATGAGTGTTAAAACAAAATATCCCTAATAATTTAATTACTATGAGTGAGCACAGCCACTATGCCAATTCAGTTTACCAAAATTAATATTGATTTTATGCGACTCATAAAAAGCCTAAATTTTTTGAAGAACATTTAATGTAAGATGATGTGTAAACAGCATGTGTTTCTGAAAGAATTATACTTAAATTGCTAATTTTTTTAAAGAGAAGAATTTTAAAGACACTAACATCAAGTCTCTGAAAAACATCTCTGGTTTACTTAATGACTGTGCCAATCAAGTAATATTTAACTACACTTATTTTCTTATTATTTGCCTAGATTTTTCTGTCTACTGGTGTTAAAGAAGTAAATTAAAAAGTACATAATATAAGAAGAAAGATCAAATGATGAATTATTATTTTATTTTAGGTTCTTTTTACAGAGGAAGATGTGAAATTCTACCTTGCCGAATTGGCCCTGGCTTTGGATCATCTGCATCAATTAGGAATTGTGTATAGAGACCTGAAACCAGAGAAGTAAAATTATATTATCCATTTGTATCCATGTTATCTATATTGCTTTTTAAGGTTTTTTTATTACATTGACTTAATATATGTGTTTGTATGTGTGATTGCATTCATATGTATGCTGTGGCGTGTGTGTGGAGGTAAGAGAACAACCTGGGGGATTTCTTTACTCTCCTTCTACAATGTGGGTGCCGGATATCAGTTTGTCAATCTTGGTGGCAATTGCCTTTATCTACTAAGCCTTCCTGTCTCTCCACCCTTTATTCATATTTATTTACATTTTTGAATGCAAATATATTTTGGTATTTCATTAAGCTTTTTTGAATTATGAATTTTTGATGGTTGATATAGTTACATAAAATTAACTTGTACAAAATAATCTTCATAATACACTTTTGTTTTTAAAATACTAATTGAAAATTTCACAATATATCAAAAAGTGACTAATTTTATATTTATGACATTTATGTGTTTCATTTCAAAATGCTGAATGTGAAAATAGTGACCAATTTTATATTTATGACCTTCATATATTTCCACCATATTTAATATGAATTTTTATTTACAGCATCTTGCTTGATGAAATAGGACATATCAAGTTAACAGGTATATAAATTTTCTTACATACTAATAAGCCTATTATTTAATTATTTTTCATCATTCTAGTACATGTTTTTCTAATCTTTTTTGATGTTCATTTGAGTTGCATTTTATGTTTTGAGTGTATTAAGATTCATTTAAAGGTTACATAGTTTTAGTGTACCCTGAGTACATTTAAAATTCTACAATAGAGGCACAGTACTAATTAAGATTATTTCAGGCAAAAATAGTAGATTTTGGTTTTAGTTTACACTGGAAGAATTAGCTGAGTAGTTATCACATCTGAAAAAATAGTAATAAACTCCTTCTACCTTTCTCTAACCTTGGAGTCAGTTTTCTATTCTATATCTCTATGAATTATATAACCCAGTTTTGTGGGACCATTCAATATTTGCATCTCTCAGCACACCCGTTTACAATACCTCAAGACTGGAAGTGACCTTACTGTCTTGAAACGGTTAGTGAATAAACAAGCTATGTGTTATTTCCATGTGATGGGCTACTGAGCAATTAAAGGATGGAAACATTGATTTCCCAATAATTTAGGTAAATGACAAGACATTATATTGAGTGAGTTAAGCTCAAGAAGTTACATATGTTTTCAGTACATAGTAAATTCTGTATTTAAGTTTTGGAAAGCTATAACTAAGAAAATGAAGATGTATTTTATATAAAGAAATTTAAATTGATAATAGTTAAAGTGGCTCTAAATTATGGAATATAATGTATCAATGTAAAAATAATCAAGCTGTTATTTTATAGCCTGAACTAAACATGTCAACATGAGATTATATACCTCTAAATACTTCAAATATATCTTTTTTAATTTTTAATTTTATGTACATTGATGGTTTGCCTGCATGTGTGTCTGAAAGGATGTTGGAATTCCTGGAGTTACAGACAGTTATGAGCTGCCATGTGGATGCTGGGAATTGAACCCAGGGGTCCGCTGGAAGAACAGCCAGTGCTGTTAACCACTGAGTCATCTCTCTAGCCTCTACTTCATATATATATGTTTTGAGACAGAAACTTCTAGTGTTCCTGTGTTTGTCTTCCAAGTGCTTTAATTATAGGCATGCATTCCCATATATTCACCTGATTACTTCTAGGACTCTTATTACATTTTATTTTCTTAATGTAATACTAGAAATGTTTTGTTTTGTTTTGGTTTGGTTTTGGTTTTGGTTTTTCCAAGACAGGGTTTCTCTGTAGCTTTGCAGCTAGTCCTGGAACTGGTTTTGTAGACCAGGCTGTTCTGGAACTCAAAGAGATCCACCTGCCACTGCCTCCCGAGTACTGAGATTATAGGCGTGCGCCACCACTGACTGGGTATAAATGTCTTAAATAAAGAGAATGGATATAGTATAATAAGATTAAAAATTATAAAGTCATAACACAAACTTAAACAAGTGATTTTCTAAATTTTAAAAATATTAAATGTGGTTTAGAAATCATTCTTAGAGAGCCTGAATTAATTAACTGAAGAGAATAACATGGGCTTATATTTTTTTTCATTTTAGAAATTTTGAGTAATGTGTATATAGTAAAACTCATTGTTGTAATCCTTATGGTGATAGATCCTTATTTTAATTTCCTTTTTTTAGGCAGTATAAAGTAATCTTAATTTCCTATAGCATTCAACTAAGTATACATTTCAAAATATCTACAAAAGATTTATAAGATTCTAAATACATAAAAAATTTGAGAAATTGAAAACGCTAATTGCAGTAATTTAATAATTGCTTTACTACATGCTATCCAATTTAATACCATAACCTGTCAATAAATATTTTATGTCAATTAAAAATTTAAACAAAATAAAATTTTAAAAAGAAATTCAATATGAAGTGATTACAATGCATGGAGGAACATCAAACACCTGTTGCTAAATTGAAAGAACCCACGGTAAAAAGGTCACACAGCATGAATCCAACATGGCACACTAGTGAAGCAGAGCTTTTGGAGATAGCAAGATGAATGTTTTCCAGAGAGGGAGGGAGTAGAAGATACGGATGAATAGGTAGGGCGCCGAGGGTGTTTAGGATACAACTCTAGTTGCTAGATGTTATGGTTTATCTTGATTATATCAGTGTTCAAATACAATCCAGTGGTGATATATATAAAGTGAGTGATGAGAAATGTATAGAATAACAAATGTATATTGTAATTCTTGGAGACTGCTACTAAAACAATAATTCTAAAGATCCTCAAAATTCCACTATTGTCTTTCTAAACTTTTAGCTATCCCCGACCTATTTCTTATTCTTAGAGTTTTCATTTTCTCCATGTAATATAAACATGCATATACAGTAGAAAGCCTTTTAACTCTAGCTTTATTTGTCGGAGGGCAGTGCATTTCAAATTCATCCCTACTTTTAGTTGTTCAGTGGTTTGTTTTCTTAAAAATTACTTACTAGTGTTTTAAAACTATATTTTATGATGTTGCCTTGGTGTTTTCCATTTGAGGACACTTGTTTCATACTTTGAGTAATTATGAATAAAGTTGTAGTAAATATTAATGAACAGTTTTTCATATGAACCTAATTTATTTGAGTAAATTGCTAAGAATATCTTTACTTATTACTATGGTAAGTTTATATTTAATGAGAAACTTTGAGATTCTTTACCAAAGTGGTTGTAAATTTCCCAAACCTATTGAATGTGTAATAGTTACTTTAGTTATTCTAATAGGCATGTGTCTCAACATGTCATTTTTCATATATTTATGTCTTTATAAAAATGTTTGTTCAGATCTTTTGACCATTTGTAAAAGCTGAATTTTTTTTGCTAACTTTTGATTTTTTTAACGGTTCGAAGACAAAGCAGTAGATAATGCAATATGCAATTTTTTGTCTAGATTTTTTATTTTATTAATGTATCTTTTAAAATTATTTGTTCTTTGAGAGTTTGATATAGTTTTTTTATCATATTCACCCTTCTCTCCCAACTTTTTTCAGATCCATGCACCTATACCTATAAACTCAAATTTTTTGCCCTCCCCTTTTTAAAAAATGTTAAAAATGGCCAATTTCTGCTGCCCAAATGTTCTTGGATGTGTGGTTTTCCACTGGACAGTTGTCAACCTTCCGAGGGCTACACTTTTAGAGAAAACCTTCCCCTCTGTTAGCAGCTACTAATTGCATATATCTCCACAATTACCTTTTAAGCACATTTTTTTTTAATTTTGATGATACTGTACGCACTAAATCTTTCTTCTTCTATGGATTATACTTTTGATGTCATACCCAAGAAATTTTTGTCTATTACAGAATCGGAAAGATTTTACTCCCTATTTTCTTTTTGTAGTTTTAACTTTTGTATTTAATTCTGTGGTACATTTTCAGTTAATATTTGGTCATGGTATGAGTATATTGTGTTTTTTATACTTACATAAAAACTTGTTTTAGCACTGTTTGTTTAAATAGCTTTTCTTCTTCAATGGAATTCCTTTTCATTTTCACCAGAAATCAAGCCAATTTTGTTATATAATAGGTGTGTGTGGCCCTTATCATTTCATTCTATAAAATCACATAACACACTGGAAGAGCAAAACTTTAAGTTTGGGACCTAGGTTGGTGATTCCCAGGGATTGTGAGGAGTGAAGAAACACAGACAAGAGATAGCATGACATGTTTTCTGAGAACTGTTTTATATCTGATTTTGTTAATGATTACAAAAGTATATGGTATGTTAAACCTGTGGACCTGTGCACAAAACTGTAAATCATATTTTATGCAAATTTAAAAATAAAACCTTAACTTAGCCTAAAAAAATACCTACAGGACTTAAGAGATAAACAAGAGCCACCACTACAGTATTTACTCAGAGCCACATGATTAAAAAAAATGTAGAAAGTAAATGTAAAAACACTCTTTTACGTGTTCATATATATAATTGAGTACTTAATGACTGCAGTGTACATTGTGCCTTCCCTTAGAGAAAGGCCTAAAGTTTGCTTGTAGGTATAGATATAAGAAACATTTCAGTTGTGAGTTATAATAAAGAACTGGTGGGAACTGTATTATCTGAATTGGAAAGGAACGCTGTTGGACTAGGTAGACAGAAGTGACTCATAACAAACATAAGCTGAGGTAGCTGGCAGATGTTTGTACTTATTGTATTCTACTAGTCTTCTGTATACAGTTAGCCAAAGGGAAGTCCACGTTTTGCTCAAGTTATTTTCTAATATACAAATTGCATTGAAATTGATTTGTATTTTGAAACAAGATTATAGCAGAACTAAATATCTTTCAGTATATCAGTTTAAACATTATTCCATTGAAAGTGTATATATGTGCCCAGCTTTCTTCTATATTTGACTGTGTTTATTATTATATCTGTCTAGTACATATTTAACTTAGTATAAGATAATTCAGTTCTTTATATTTTTCAAAGCTTATTTACGGTATTGTTTTCATGTTCTTTCACATATGTTTTAGATTCAGGTTGTTGATTTCTCCCAAAGAAAGCTTATTAGAAATTTATTGACATTTCATTGATTCTCTGAGTATGCTTTAGAAGAAATAACAAATTAACAATATTGAATCACCAGTGTATAAATACACACTATATCTTTCCATGTACTTAGAATGGCTTATTTCTTTCATCAACGTTTCTAGTTTTCAGTATAATTATCTTATATCTTATGTATGCTGATAAGCTATTTGCAAAGTGTTTAGTGGTAGTATAATACTCCTTTTAAATTTAAATTTCTATTTTTCTGTTACTTTTATAGAAAATATTAAGTTTATATTGATACAATTGGTTCTCTGAAGGCTTTAAATACAAATCCATTTTTGTCCATGCATGCTGTGCTTTTGTAATATTTTTAAGGTATAAATTACTACATCACTTTATACTTAGGATAATATGACAACTTTTGCTATTTTTTTTATCCCTGAAGACTATAGTCCTGACAAAGTATATTTGCCTCAGCAATCTTTAAAGGCTCTTAAAGATCTTCAACATTTAATATTGACTGAGTTTTGTTGTTTCAAATTATCTTTTTGAAGAGTAATTTAGGCCAAAGTAAAATGTTTGAATATTTAATTCATTATTTTGGTTTTTGGTATTTCGTGTTTCCTGATTTTTTTCAACCTCTATTTGTGATAATGCACAGATTTTGGGCTTAGCAAAGAGTCAGTGGATCAAGAAAAGAAGGCATACTCATTTTGTGGCACTGTCGAATATATGGCTCCTGAAGTAGTAAACAGACGAGGCCATTCTCAGAGTGCTGATTGGTGGTCATATGGTGTACTTATGGTAAGTTGTATTATTTTCCTTAGTTATCTCTATATATGCTTAATGCTCTTTAGGGTTTTAGTTTAACTTTTGGGTCAGTTCAGAAAAGTTTCCTTCTGATAATTCATGACTAATGTTTGCAACATTGTGATCTGTAAACAATAAGGGCTAAGGTTTTAATGTTTTCCTTTTAATGTTCCTATTGAAAAAGTAAATGGCAAGATTTTTTTATATAAACTGTATCTGAAATTTAGAAAAGGTCTAGATGATTCTGGACCTTACTAATATTTATATACTATTTTATTATGTATCATAGAATTTATCACCTTCATCTTATTTGTCCAATTGTTTCACACCTGTCCTATAACTACTGGTAGATGTATTCCTATTATATTTTTATCTCACTCAGTAACTAATAGAGTGGTACTTATATAAATTCTAAATACAGGTGATAGTTGGCTATTGAATCATGTCCATTTTCTTTTGAAGTCTAATTGTCCATTTTCCCATTTATCATGTAATGTATAGAGGACATGACACTGCCATATTCTAAAAATTTGTTAAAAGCAGGCATTTGGGGAAGGCAGTACATAAAAAATAATTAAATTACAACATTTTTCCTGATTAAAGAACACATAAAATCTGCTGGAGAAACAATTCAAATAACTAAGGAAACTCTCCAGAAGTATCCTAAAGTTTGAGGAAGATTTCATTTAAAAGTTAGTATAGATGAAAGAGATGGAACTTAATTGCTGAAGTATAAATAAAATTTAATAGCTGCATGTTAAGAAAAGCTAATTATTGTGCTTGTATTAGAAAGTCTTCAGGAAACCAGTTTGGCTAGAGAAGTCAGGAAGGGTGAAAGTGGTGAAAGTGCAGCTGTAAACCCATAAGCCTTCACGCGATGCTTTTGCTATATGCAGACTGTTATAGTTTGAGTCAGGATGGTGAAGGAAAGTTAGATTTTTAGGAAGATTAACCTTGGAATTATATAAGTAGATTGGAGATGCTAGGGAAAAAAATCCTTAGGAACAGGAAAATAAAATCTTTCAAAATTGCCCTAAGATTAGAGTTCACAAAAAAGGAAATTTTGAAGGCATTTCAAATAGCATTTGACTAGTCTTAGTAGCTGATTAAATGACGCAGGTAAGATGGAGGAGATGATCCAAAGGTAAAGGTCCCTTTCAAATATCTGAATTTAGGGGTGTGAAAGTATAGTAGATTGGTAAGAAAGCTATATTGGTAGAAATACCTACTGGCAACTGGTAGGGAAATAATGCATCCACATGTAGCACAGGTTAACTGTGACTGTGTGTAAAAAGGGACACTGAAGAAAAAAAGGAATCATTTGGCAACTTTATGAAAAAATTATATCACAATGAAAGGGGGATGCTATCCAACAGTTTGTGAGAATGTAGGATTCTTAGATGCAGTCTCTCCCTTTTTGTCTGTCTACCATCATATTGCTATGGATTTTGGGTGAGAAAAGTAGTGCCTGATCGAGAATGAGTTTGCAGCAGCTGATTTGTTGTTGCCATGGTACAAGAGAGATTAATGTATAAAGCAACTAAGGTTATGAGTTCAGCTTACATGAACAGAGGACAGATGCCAAAGCCATTAGTCAATTTTAGTTTGCAATATAATTATTAGTTCTATAATCTTGTATGTACATTCATGAGCTTGTTTGTGTGTCTGTGGTGGGGGACAGACTAGAAGTTGACAAAATATCTTCCTCAGTTGAACTTCACTTTATTATTGGACCTGAATCTCATCAGTTTAACTAGACTGACTAGCAAGCTCCAGAGGTATAACTAGAGGTCCACTTGTTTCTCTTCTCACAGTACTGAGCTTAAGGATGCATGCCTGTCATATCCAAACTTTGTGGCAGACACTTTTCCCACTAAACTATTTCCCCAGCTTCTTATATAGTTCTTTAATGAACTAGTAAGATCTTTAGTTTAGGACTTTATCCCTCCTTCCTTCTCTCCCTCCCTCTCTCCCTCCCTTTCTTTCTTTTTCCCTTTTTTTCTTTTGTTTGTTTTGTTTCCGTACTAAAGATTTTATTAAACCTTAGAACCCTCTTCAGTCTAGTCAAGTGTTCTACCATAAAAAAGAATTCTCGCACTTAGACTTTAAAAAATAATTGTACATATTATTTTATCTTAATTCTTAGTTGGATCTCCATAGTAAGATATTTTCTTTATTCTGTGTCCAAATGTCTTCATTTTTTCTTTTATAAATGTGTTATTTCACACAGGTGTATGTGTGTATGTGTCTCTTATGTCCTACTTAATTTTGGGGTATTGGATTTAATCCCAAGGTCTTGCATATGCCAACAAGTGCTTTACCACTGACCTGTGTCCCAAGACCTTTAAAAAAATTAGAGGTAAGGCCCTTTAAAGGTAACCAGGATGGCCTTGAACTAACTGTGTAGTAGTTGAGGAAGGCATTGAACATGTAATCCTTTGGCTTCATACTCTAAAATAAATGATATTATAGGAATATACCAATACCATTGATCTTACCTCCAATTTTGGAATTCAGTTTCTTAATTTCTATATTTTTTGTTTTGAGATTAAAAGGAATTTAGAATGGTTAATTTTTAAATTTTTTTCTTGGCATGAATAAGTCCCAGATGCTTTGACGCATAGTTTTATTTTCCCATCATTGTTATTTATGTAAACTTATATCTTTGTTTATAAAACAGCTTAAAAATAAAAAAAAATAAATAAAACAGCTTAATATTTTTTTTCCTTTAACAAGAAGGATTGTTGCTAAATTGACTTTCATTTTTCCTTTGGTGCAGATAGAATTAGGATTTTTTTTTGCCCCTACTTTGAATATTTTTTTTTTTTTTGGATTTTCGAGACAGGGTTTCTCTGTGGCTTTGGAGCCTGTCCTGGAACTAGCTCTGTAGACCAGGCTGGTCTCGAATTCACAGAGATCCGCCTGCCTCTGCCTACCAAGTGCTGGGATTAAAGGCGTGCGCCACCACCGCCCGGCTGAATATTTTTTTAAAAAAGAAAACAAACTACTTTTTTCATTATATGTACCAATCCAAGTTCCCACTCCCTCCCCTCCTCCCATTCCCTCCACATACCCCCTACCGGACCCCCATCCATTCCTCAGAGAGGGTAAGGGATTTTGCTTTGGGAAAGGTCCAAGGCCCTTCCTACTATATCAAGGCTGAGCAAGGTATCCATACAAAGAGAATAGTACAAGCTGTAGGGATAAATCCTGGTGCCACTGCCAGTGGCCCCACAGTCTGTCCCAGCCATACAACTGTCACCCACATTCAGAGGGACTAGTTTGGACCTATGCTTGCTCTTTCCCAATCTGGCTGGTGTTGGTGAGCTTCCATCAGCTCAGGTAGACGGTTTAAGTGGGTGTCCCCATCATGGTCTTGACCTCTTTGTGCATATTCTCATTCCTCCCACTCTTCAACTGGACTTTAGGAGCTCAGTCCAGTGCTCCGATGTGGGTCTCTGCCTCTGTTTCTATCAGTTGCTGGATGAAGGTTCTGTAGTGATATTTAAGATATTCATCAGTATGACTACAGGGCAAGTCAAGATGTGGCCCTGTCTCCTCTATTGCTTAGGGTCTTAGCCAGGGTCATCCTTGTGGATTCCTGGGAATTTCTCTAGAGTCAGGTTTCTTGCTAACCTGATAATGGCTCCCTCAATCAAGATATCTCTTTCCTTGCTCTCATCTCTGTTCTTTCTCCTTCTCAACTATCCCATTCCCTCATGTTCTCCTTACCCCTACCCTTCTCGCCTCCTTTTACTTTCCACCCTCCCTTCTTCCCCAACCCCCGTGCTCTTAAATTTGTCAGGCAATCTTGTCTGTTTTGACTTTCCAGGAGGATCTATATATGCTTTTCTTAGGGTTTACCTTATTACTTAGCTTCCCTAGAATCATGAACTATAGGCTCAATATCCTTTGTTTATAGCTAGTACCCACTAATGAGTGAGTATATACTATATTCATATTTTTGGGTCTGGGTTAGCCCATTCAGGATAGTGTTTTCTAATTCTATCCATTTGCATGCAAAATTCAAGATTTTGCATGAGTAGTACTGAGTAGTACTCTAATGTGTAAATGTGCCACATTTTCTTTATCAGTTGAGGGGCATCTAGGTTGTTTCCAGGTTCTGGATATTACTCCATTTCTGATTGTGTTTTGAGTCAACTGAAATTTGCATGATTTAATAGTCATTTACTATAAGTCTTGGTTTTAAAAACAAATGTAATTATATATTCTAAGTTGTAATAAATTGTGATTATTTTATTTTCTAGTTTGAAATGCTTACTGGCACTTTGCCGTTTCAAGGTAAAGACAGAAATGAGACCATGAATATGATACTGAAGTAAGTAGAAACACTATTTTATTTATGGAACTATTCTTGCCTCTATTATTAAAATCTTAATGTGGTTTTCAACAGACTTAAACTATTTTTGTCTTTTTCTCTCATTCTAACATATTGGGGACTCATTAAAATTTTTAAAATTCACTTTGAGATTTATTGACTTACTACTATGTCTAGATTTAAGTGAAATTTTCTGCAATGTTTTTCAGAGCAAAACTTGGAATGCCTCAATTTCTTAGTGCTGAAGCACAAAGTCTTTTAAGGATGTTATTCAAAAGGAATCCAGCAAATAGATTGGGTATTATTAATCTTCTTTAACCTTTATAACAATGTACTACATATAATAGCCAAGAAACTGTATCTTTATGTTTTAGTTTAAGTTCATTTATGATTACTGTATATTTACATTTGAATTGTGGACTTTTAGTAGTTTATATCAAATAAAAATTTTGCTTATGATTAATCAGCAAAATTAATAGACATGAAATAGTCTAGTTAACAGAAATCATGTACATCATATGAGCTGCCTTTCGAAAAAATTCAGTTTACTTTGTATTGATAATCCTTTTAAATGTTTGTTGATGACTACTTTGCCTCTCCTAGTATACTTCAAAGTTATATTGCCTTTTCCTACATCCTAATGTGATCCTATTATCTATGTCCTTGTGTTAAAAAGTACAGTGCTGTTTTCACCTTTGTAGACTTTAACATAGCGTATGACTATGAGACATGAATTGTGAAGGGCAATTACTTAGTTTAATATTATATTAAACAGAAATTGTATTTGTTAGGAGGCGTTTTAGTACCTAGGATTTCATTGTTGACTTATACAATTCACTATATGCATCAGTTTTCTTTCTTATTAATAGTAGATAAAGAACAAGTTAATACAATACCAGACAAGAAATCATAGATACTTTACTCTAAGCATCCTAGGAAAAATATACAGTCATGGTTTTGTCTAATAATATAGAAGCTAAGTAGCAAGATTAAAAGATTATGGCATTAAAATTATTTCCATATTATAGGATCAGAAGGAGTTGAAGAAGTCAAAAGACATGCTTTTTTTGCATCTATTGACTGGAATGTAAGTTGAATATAAGTTTGTTATTAAATAATTTATATTAAAATGAGTAAGATTCTTTTGAATCTAGTAATATAGAGATTTGGCAGATACGCATAACCCATGTATTTTATATTAAGTCTGATATTTTTGTTTATAGTTATCATGTAGCATGGCAATACCTTGAAGTGGTAGAGGTCCTGGTATAGTAATTTCTGTTTATCATTTGTTGTAACTGTTGTAATACGATCAATATTTACACTTCCACTCTAGATGAGGAGAGGATGAGATAGGTAAAAATGAGTGAGGCTATGACAGATCCTAATATAATTAATAATAATAAACACAGATATTCTTTAATTTCACATTGTTCATTGTTCTGCATTAGAACAAGCTAAATCAAGAAAAAAACTGTACTATAGATACTTATGCTTGTGGATGATATGAAAGAAAAACATTGAGGAATTATGCTAAATTATTCATATTTTAATTTATATGCCCAGACTGATAGTCTTGTCTTAGAAAAATTCACTCTTCTAGTTCCTTGAAATATAGTAATTCTTTGATTTTTCAGTATAGGAATTATAGGTATTATTTTTGTTACTTGTCTCTGTCATTAGTTTCAAATTTTCCAAATTCTTGTTTTTTCCCCTTCATTCCATTATTTGTTCAAGTGTAAGATGGTTGAAAACTTTGTATTTACAAAGTTTCCAATATTCATTTTGCTATTGGTTCCAGTTTCAATGTGCTATTATGAAAGGATACTTGATGTGATTTACGTGCTTCCAAATTCATTAAGAATTATTTTATGACCTGTTATATGGTCTATCTGGACTATGTTCAGTGGATTTATGAGAGGCTATTGGGTGGAATTTTTGGTAGATATGTTTAGTCCATTTGGTATAGGGAACATTTTAACATGGTTGTGTTTTTATTGGTTGATTGAAGTGATAAACTTCCTGGTTTTTGTTCCAGGTGAACATTGGTCTCTCTTTAGATCATTATTATTCATACATTTGTTTAATATTTGGTACCATATACATTTAAATATATCAGTTTCTTTTGCTGACCTGACCTCTTTCTCATAAAGACCTTGTTTGCTTTGAGTACTTATGACCTCAGCTCTATTTTGTCTGCTCTACAATCATTGACACTTTGGTTTAAATTCAGTTGATCTGGACTGTTTTACTCCATCACTTGACTTTCACTCTATAATGGTGAAGTGGATTTGTTGTAAACAGCATGTAGTTTTCTTTCCGCCCTTTCTCCTTGAATGCGTCTTTGTTTTGTAATACTAAAACAAGACGTTATGATCACTAGCTTAATTTCCTTGTCTCAGTTGAAGCTGGTTTAGTAAGTGAATGGTTCCACTTGGTGTTGTTTATGGACACAGATTGTCAGAGCATCTTATTCAGCTGCAATCCTGTTTACCCATGTGTGTTTTTAAAACATACACAGTTTAGCAACTTAGAATATTAAGAAGAATGTATTTAATCTTATATGGAAACAAACTATTTTAGATGAAATAATCATGAAAATAATCTGACTACTGATTTTGTTAGTTATCTCAAAATTTTTACATTGTGATATGCTTTGTATGGTCATAGCTCTTGGGAGAATTTATTTTGGTATCCAGAAGTGAACATCATTGTTTATAGTGCAAAATGTGACATCACTATAATATCATTTGTGTTCTCTGGCTTCATTAGATTTTGGACATTACATCTTAATTGTAGAATGCGGTTAACAGTTATCTGAAACCTGTGTAAATATTTCAAGTCTTCTGATTGTCAATAACATGTTTTCTCTTGAGTATAGCTTACATATCCTAAAATGTTTAAGATTTTTTTTAGGTTTTGGAATTTATTGTGTGTGTGTGTGTGTGTGTGTGTGTGTGTGTCTGTGTTGTGTGTGGTGCATTTGTTTTTTTTAATATATATTTTTACTTAAAAATGTCCACCTCCTCCCATTTCCTTCCCCCTCCCCCATCCTCATATCCCCATCCCCTTCCCCTTCCCTCTCCAGTCCAAAGAGCAGTCAGGGTTCCCTGCCCTGTGAGAAGTCCAAGGTCCTCCCCACTCCATCCAGGTCTAGGAAGGTGAACATCCAAACAGACTAGGTTCCCACAAAGCCAGTACAAGCAGTAGGATCAAAACCCAGTGCCATTGTCCTTGGCTTCTCAGTCAGCCCTCCTTGTCCGACACATTCAGAGAGTCTGGTTTGATCAGATGCTCCATCAGTCCCAGTCCAGCTGGCTTTGGTGAGCTGTGTGCATATATATAAAAGGAAGTGAATAAATTTGAAAATAAAACCTATGAAATTATCTTGTTTTTACTATATCTTATTCATACAACTCAAAGATAATTTCATAACCATATTTTTAGTGTGTCTGTTTTAGCTATAACTTGTCCACTTATGCTATCAACATTCAAAATGTTGTGAATATTAGAGTATTTGAATTTTAGATGTTGTATTAGTAATGCCCAACATGTGTTAATGATATTTTAAAATGTTAAATGTTTTTTTTTATTACTGCATTGCCTCTAGAAACTATATAAAAGAGAAGTTCAGCCTCCTTTCCGACCTGCTTCTGGAAAACCAGATGATACTTTTTGTTTTGATCCTGAATTTACTGCCAAAACACCTAAAGGTAATACATACTTATTTATAGCAAAGGCTTTTGTTCTAGTAATTATTACATAAATTAACTGTTTCAGTAAAAGAAAAACATCTTCGTGCAAAACTAGTTTGGTGTTTGTGTAAATGTAGATTTTATATACAATATTGCTACAATCTGTAATTGGGAAATATTTATCAGTGAAATGTGAAGAAGGGTAAAATGGAGAATTTTTTCTGTTTTTTTCTCTTTGTAAATTCCTTCTTAGCTTCCCAGGCTAATAATTTTATAGCTATGGTATGAAGTAAAACATGAGATGTGCACTGGATCAGTTTAGAATATGATCTAATTTACTTTTAGTGACATCTGTTTCGTGTGCTCATTCAAGAAATATTGAATCCCTACTATGTGGTTTTTGGTAGTAAGGATGAAGCCATTAATAAAAATTATTGACCATATAAAATATGTCAGTCTAAAACAAGTAGAGAGAAAGTATGAGTCATATTTCTTGTGTGTTAGACTGTGATATTTAATGTTTCCTTTCCTTTTTTTTTGAAAAATAAATTTGCTGATACTGTAATCATAAAGTTCTATATAATTTTAGTAAAATATAACTGTTTAAATGTTAGATTCTCCTGGTTTGCCAGCCAGTGCAAATGCTCATCAGCTCTTCAAAGGATTCAGCTTTGTTGCAACTTCTATTGCAGAAGAATATAAAATCACTCCTGTTACAAGTGCAAATGTATTACCAGTCGTCCAGGTAAATTCTTTACCATCATCACTATGTTCAGTTTCAGGATAAGTATTTTTTTTCATTTCTTAATAATGGATGTTTAATAGTTATTGAAAGATCATAGTTAATGACTTCATTTTCTCAATGTAATTCAGTTAAAAGTGTTTCTGTATGTTTGAGGAAAGTACAGATAGTAATTACCTTTAATATTTTTATATGTCTGTTTTGGCAAGAAAATGTTGGAGTGATTTTTAAACTAGTCAATTCATTACATTGCTTGGGATTTTAGAAAGCATACAATATAGAGTGGCTTCAGAATTTATATATACAATTTTTAATATTGGTAAAATTTCTAGAATTTTTTTAACTTTTAAGATATGTTGAGATTGTTTGGGACAAAAATTAAGAAAATGTGCAATTCATTTTCATTAGTATTTAATTTGTTTTAACAAAACAGATGAATGGAAATGCTGCTCAATTTAGTGAAGTCTATGAATTGAAAGAGGATATTGGTGTTGGTTCTTACTCTGTTTGCAAGCGATGCATACATTCAGGTTCCAACATGGAATTTGCAGTAAAGGTATTGTTTCTGAGCCTAATTTATTGTTTGATTTACATAGTTTGTATTACAGATTAGCTCATACAGTATTACTGGTCCATTGAAGGAAAATCAGATGATGAGAAAAAGTTTGTGATTTAATATTTTCATTTTTAATTTCTTTGAAAAGTTTCATTTTGGAGAAATGGCATTATTTACTTGCTTTTTGTTTTCTGACTAATCTGTAGCATACTATGTTAAGATTGAGCAACTGTAGAACGTACATAGTATTATTTATTAGTGTCTTAGTTAAAGGCGGTATAATTGATCTAGCTCAGTTTTTATATTACATTTCTATTCTATGGAATTTTTAAATGCTGAAACAATTAGAGAATGATGTTCTTGATTTCCTAAGTATTTTTGAATAACAGAACCCAATTGAAGGTTGGCATGTGGCAGTTGGGAGTACAGGAATTGTCATACGTTCAAGGCCAGACTGGGCTATATAATGAGTTCTAGCACACCTTAGGCCACATAGCACAATCCATCTCAAAACAATAACAATAAAATTCTAGGTAGACAGACAGATAGATAAGATTGAGGAGTGGGTGGGTGGATGGATGGATGGCTGGCTGGCTGGCTGGATAGATAGAAAAATATTTCTTTCTGCATGATAAAGAAAATCATTTAACTGTTTTTAAGATTTTCTGTGGTCTGTTTCTTAGATCATTGATAAAAATAAACGAGATCCCTCCGAAGAAATTGACATTCTTATGCGTTATGGACAACATCCCAACATTATCACTTTAAAGGATGTAAGTATTTTAAAATCTAAGTTTCAACTAAGTTAAGAAAGTTATGAACTAGAACTTTATAGCTGTGATTCTTTAAATGCCAAATTTCAAATTACTGCTTTTATTCTCCAGCGATTCTAAACATGTATTCTCTTTTTAAAGATTTTAGTAAAGAACTATGATTGTTGGCAAAAGAATATCCTAATAATCCATTTATATTCTGAATAGTTAACTCAGTAATGTTGCAACTAGAAATACTTTTCTCATCCCTATAAATGTAAAGGAAATTTATTCTGGAAAACTTACTTTCTTGATTATAGAGTAATTGTCTGTAAAATTATGGATCTTTTCTTGAATGAAATAACATTAGTCTGCAGTTTTTAAAAAAAAACCTGTAACACACATATTGATGTATCTCTGAATAATGACTTTTATATTATAATTTAGACTCATTTTTGTGAATATACTAAACTATTAAACATCATTTTGATCAGTTTGTTTTAGATATGATAATAGTTTTATTTATCATATTTAAATAGTAGTTTGTATGTGCATGTATGTTTAAATGTATGTGTATGCAAATATATAAACATATTAAGTAGAAATATATCTTAAATATATATACTCATCAGTATTTTATATATCAAATATATATAAACATACGAAGTAGAAATTTTTATTTCTTATCTATTTCTTTTAATGCACTATTTGAATTCAACATTGTTTCTAGCCATACTAGTCAAAGAACTAATAAGTGCTATGTCTACTATCACAAAGATGATTACTTTTGAAGAAGTATTTGTAATATAATTAAAATAGCATGTACATGTATTTGAGAAGCATGGATTTCTACTCTTGTTTATGTGTTTTGTTGAAATCTCTAACCTTCAACTTCAAAAACTTCATATTTGATATGATCTTCCAGAACTACACAGGAGATGATTTTTCCACTTTATTCTTCAATACAACCTTACTATATCAACAAGCAAAAAATGCTGTATGTGCTTTGATTCTAGAGTTGTACTGACAAAACAAAGTAAATATAACTTTAAAAATTTGGATTAATGATTACAAATAATAAAACCTTAAAACACATTCTTTTTTAGGTCTTTGATGATGGAAGATATGTTTACCTTGTTACGGATTTGATGAAAGGAGGAGAACTACTGGATCGTATTCTCAAAAAAAAGTGTTTCTCAGAACAGGAAGCTAGTGATGTGCTGTATGTAATAACAAAGACAGTTGAATATCTTCATTGTCAAGGAGTAAGTTATAGTTGAATTCTTCCTTCAATTCTGGGACCTATATTGTATTTCTTGTATATTTTTATACACAATATACTATAAAATTCAGTGTTACAGTGAAGCTTATAGAAAGTGGTTTGATATATGTCTGTCTATCTACACACACACACACACACACATACACAGGGCTTGATAATTTATAGGACAAGGTTAGAGGTGTGTGTGTGTGTGTGTGTGTGTGTGTGTGCATGCGTGTGTATTATCAAGCCTAATCAAACTTTAAAGTGTGAGTCATCAAAGAAATATCCAAGTGGGTTTTAGTGGCTCGCCACTGTAAGTTCAGCACATGGATGGCTGAGGCAAAAAAATAATTAAAATTTGAGGCCATCCTTAACTAAATAATGAGTTCTATCAAACCTAGACTTCTAAAAGCTAACAAGAAAAATATTTACAGGCATATAAAGTATTTGGAATTAGTCTATAACTATTATATTCTAGCACCAAAACGACTCTCTGTTGACTCTGACCAAATGCCCTAAATATGACAATAAGCTTTTATTCTAAACATTGAACTATCAATATGTTAAATCTTTTGGAGAAGACTTGTATATTTCTTTTTGTCATTTCATATATATGTAAGTTAGATGTGTTAAAATAAAAAATGAAATTAAAATGCAAACTGCTTTTCAGAATTGATATAGTAGAAATTGTATGTAGCCCCACTTATAAATAATAAAAAATTTTATATGTGACCTAAGAAGACTTCAATAGTTGGAAATAAATTGTGCAGCACTAAAGGAATACAATAATTTTAGTATGATTTAATCCGTCCAATTTCTTTGCAAGAATTTTAAAGGATAACAAAAATTTTTGTAAGGCATGACAAACCAGAATTTTAAAAATATAATATGATAAACATCTGCTGTTTATTTTTTTATAAATCTTGTTTATAGAACACTTAAATAGCAGATATTTTGAATATTTATATATGATAGATATTGTAAGCAAAGGGCTTTTAAGATTTAAACACTAAGTGAGATTTTGCCCTTGTCACTAAAAAGCATACCTTGTTGTACATTGCTAAATGAAGGATATGAACTTATCAGACCTAGTAGACCAAACAAGAGATTTTCAGTTTAAACTCAGCCAAAAATTATACTTAAAACAAAATAATAACCACTGGAGAATAGTAACAGAATATAAATATCTTCATAACTTTATATCTCCATATGATACAATGTGTATGAATCCTAAAACTAGATTGAATGAATTGTAGAAGAAAAAAATCATCACATTCAGAATTTAAACTTTTGTCAATTATTTGAGCCTTCTTCATTTTTTCTACTGAGTTTGCATTTTTTTCTTGAGAATTTCATACATTGTAAGTATGTTTTATTTTGTTGAGAATCTTTATAACCACTTAATTCTACAGATTCTAACTTGGTTCTTCTGAGAATCAGACCTAGATTATTTTTTTTTCTTGTGGCTATGTTCTACTTGTCTTGTTTATGTAAATCAGATGGTTTGTAATTGCATCCTATGGTGATATAAAGTTATGAAAATATTTATATTTTGTTACTCTCCTCCAGTGGTTATTATTTTGTTTTAAGTATAATGTTGGCTGAGTTTGAATTGAAATCGCTTGTTTTGTGTACTAGCTTTGATGTCTTCATATCCTTTGCTTTCATATAAAATCTTAATTTTATGTGTCAGTGCTGGTTCTCTGCTATATAGTTGTCTCAACTTCATTTTTATGTTCTTCTGCTGTCTCTTTTCTGCTCTTCTCAAACAGAAGTATTTATTTTTTTCCAAATGAAGGTGTATAATAGAGACTGCTCTTAGTTCTTAGTGTAATAACCACAGATATGGGAACCTACGCACAACTCTGGTTCATCCTTCAACCAAATGTGTTACTCAATCAACACTGTTTCTTTACTTTTCTAAATTCTGTTGAGTCTGAAGGCTATTAACTTGTGTACTATATCAAGAGTTAATAGTCGAAGTGGATGTGGGGCACTGGGTGAAACTTTAGGCTATTATATCTAAAAGTAGAACCAATTGAAGATAGAAATACTGGCAGATAGTGTAATGTCTACCTCACAGAATACTTTTCTTGTTATTTTTGATGCCATAGGTTGGGAATAAAATGGGAAAATTTTTTTCTATAAACATATTAAATGTTTTAACAAAAATTTAGTTATACAATTATAATGCTGTTTTCTTTTATATTCAAGGTTGTTCATCGTGATCTTAAGCCCAGTAATATTTTGTACATGGATGAATCAGCCAATGCAGATTCAATTAAGATCTGCGATTTTGGGTTTGCAAAACAGCTTCGAGGAGAAAATGGACTTCTGTTAACTCCGTGCTACACTGCAAACTTTGTAGCACCTGAGGTATTCTTTAGGTTTTACTGTTTCCTGTTCATTGTCTTGCTTAAATTAAGTCTATATGATGGCAAGTATGTTGGTGAACACAGGAAAAAGCAGATGTCATTTTTTATAACTATAAAGCTCTTTTAAAATTTGAATTATAATAATTTATAATATAAAGTCAGGTAATTACTAGCATCTAAATCAAACATATATCTTCTAATCAGAGTAGTCTGTTCTTTTAGGCTATATACTAATATAGAAATTGTATGATTTTTAAAGAGGGTTTTACTATATAGCTATTACTCACTAAAGCTGCAACACACAGCAAAGTCTTCCTTTGTCTCCTGATGGCTGGGATCACAGACGTGTATCAATATGCCTTGCTAAGAATCATACATTTTAGGACTAAGATCCATCTTTAGATTCACTTTTGATTTGTTTTTAAATAGAAACATTGTTTTTGCCTGATAAATCATCTGTTGTTTTTTGGGAACGAAGAGTAAGAGAAGATGAGGCTGGAAAGTTCAGGACTACAGATTGTACTTTAGGAGCTCTCTGATACTAGTACATCCTGAAGCAGTAAGACAAGATTGGTGAAGTCAATCAGGGATTGCACTGGCTACATGAATTTCTTTATAACATGTGTTTATAAGTCAGGAATTGTTTTTAACATGTTGTAGATGTTGATCATCAATGACAGTTGTTATATACTAATCCAAATATCTAATTTATATCAAATAATTGATCATTTTAAGCAGCTAATGTATGTTGTATGTAAATATGTTTTAAATTAGATGTTATGAAAATATTTTCTGAAAATGAAAATATATAAAAGTAACTATCGATGAACTATTCACCTTTTAATTTTTATGAATTTCGCTTTAGATGCGATTGGGGTATAGATACAATTTTGCTTTTATAAGCTCTTGATGATATGATTTGGTTTGTAACAAATTAGGAATGTGTGAGTGATTTATTCTGTACTTTAATGACACTTATAATGAATATACAATTTTTACTCAATTATACTGGGTAGAAGCTATGCTTTTCAGAAATAAATCTGGGGTACATATTCCCAAAGAGGTTATTTTATTTGGACTGCCCTCATGTGTATGAGATACTACCTTGAACATAAAAAAAGTATTTCTAGGCTTTCTTTTTAATAGGTTAGGAAACCAGAATATTTGAAATGTGGTATCTTCTGCTAAATATAATCTATATAGTCAACATAAATTTTCTAAATAATTATCTTTAATGCAAATAATAATATATTAACTACTTATTTTAATGGGAAAATTCTTAATCTTGGCTTAATTCTGTATAGTTTTTCTCTTTGTTTTTTTTATAGAAACTTACTAAAAAAAGTTTAGGAATGAATGTGTCCCAAAAGAACACCAAAATAATTAAAATAAATAAACACACAGTATATGCATGTTTAGATTAATTGTTAGGTAAACATTTTAGGATTAATGGTTAGGCCATCATTTTAATGAATATATGTACACAGTACAATACAGTACACTGCTGCTTTTTAATCCTAGCAGACTTCCACTGCAATAAGACACTTTGTTTATTGTAATAGTGAAAATTTTTCAGGTGGGCATGTGGAGAGCACTTCTCCACAACTGGCATTTATTTGAACTATCTTTGGCTCGCACTTGTGTGTTTTGAGTGCTTTGAAATATTTTATCAAGTGCTGAAGACCCCGCCGAAAGTTAGTAATTATTTCTAAGTTCTTAGAAATGAAATACATTAGTCTTTAAATTTTCTGATTCTGTCAAAATATGCTATCAAACTACATACAAGATAGTCATTTTAAAATGGAATCATAAAGCTTGAAGTAACCATGCAAATATTTTAAGAAATAATAGAATTTATGGGGCTGTGCTTTCATAATTTAATCACATTACATAAGAGTCCTGATTTTCTAAGAAAAAATCACTGGTTATTGCATTTTTATTTTATTTTATTTTTTAGGTTTTTCAAGACAGGGTTTCTCTGTAGCTTTGGAGCCTATCCTGGCACTAGCTCTTTAGACCAAGCTGGCCTTGAACTCACAGAGATCCCCCTGTCACTGCCTTCCCAGTGCTGGGATTAAAGGCTGTTACCACCACCACCTGGCCTTGTTATTGCAATTTTAACATAGCATTAAAAAATAATGTTCACTAAGTTTTTGGATATGTTTTGCTTCAGTCATCCTTTTATGATTTACTTCATAGATGTGCATTTCTTTATTCTAATCTCTCTAAGATTATCCTCAGTTATTTACTTTTATACAAGAAAATCCAAGAATATTAATTATATTATCTGACTGATAATAAATGTGTAATTAAGTCTTAGAATGGTCTCGAATCTATTTAACTTAAAATAAATTTGAAGAATGATATATTCACAGCTTCTGATAATATAATATTGAAATTACCTTATTTTTTATGAATTGTGCTGTCATATGTTTTGTGTCAAATATTCATTAAACTTAGTGCAAAAGAATTGAGAATTTCTATATGTTACTTTTTGGAGACTTGCAAATCCAAATGGTAGAGAGGGTTATAGAATTAACTACTTTAATTGTCCTAAATTTATCTTGATGCAAGTGAAAAGATACAAAATTACAGGCTGAATACTATCCTCATTCATTAATTCTGCCACCATGCCTTGTTTCTCTTTTGGCTTCATATAGTCATTATTGTATGACATTGAAGACTAATTATGGAACAAAATATTTTCCTTTTTTACCCACACAGAATGTGACTAAGTTTGTAGGAAGTAAAAAACGAGATTTGTGTGATAAACTATAATATTATAACACTTACTGCACAGTTCCACTGTTCTCATACCTTAGAAAAATTATACAGATATTGGACCTTTTCTTAACCCTCAGGCTTCTGGATTTAAGCAGTTTTCCTGCCTCAGCCTCCCAAGTATCTAGGACTATAGGTGCATGTCACTGTTGCTGCTATAGTAGGTAGCAGGAATATGGGAGAGTGAAGCCCTAAAATGAGATAGACTAAAGTTTCATGCAATAGCTAATTTTATTCAAAGCATCAGACTCTTTATATTCTCATAATTAAACATGGTCAAATGAGCAAAAGTTGCACGCATTTAGGCTTTTGGCAGTCACAAGGTTTAACCTCTGTTTGGAAACATCAGTCTAAATAGTAATAGATGATAAGTTATGGGTAATCTAAAGCAAACACACTTCTATTTACTGTACCTGGGAGGGGGCAAATAAAGTGTCTGTTAGAGAGAAACAGAGGTTACAAGACTTTGGCCTTGTTGTCTTGGCATTATTTCTCAAGCTCTCAGAATCTCATGCAAACCACCATTTCAGGTAACTCTGTGAAGACGCATAAAATACAAATATGAGTAGGGCAAACTAGGTAAACATGGGATGTCTAGAACTTTAAGAGGTCTTAAGAAATGAGAACATGCAAGAATAAAAACACTGTGATGTAGCTTTAGGTTGCATTCATTAGAGCTTCCATAGTCCAGTCTTCCATAGCATTTCAGTTTTAAATATGTGTCCTTTATTTGTTCTAAGAAAATGTCTCATATACCCAACACTGTCCTTGAGCTACCTGATTGCAAGCATTACAAGCATGCATCACCATGCATAACCATGTGTGCTCTTATTTATAAATGTATTTATAGGAATTATAAATATATTTTAAGCAAGTTACTTATTGTTTATGTCTGATAATTGTGAAAGTCGTAACTATAATATTTTAGCCTTTTCTAGATGAAAAGTCCACACTGATGGTTATGTAGCCTTCAGTGGTAATGAATTAATAATCTTTCTGTTTTATTTCTTATGCTTTAGCAGTGTGCTTAATTTCTTTTTTTTTTTACTGGATCATTGTATTTAGTCTTTTTTTTATTTTATTTTTTCAGTTTTTTTTATTGAGAAAAGGGAAAAAAAACAAGTTTCCGCCTCCTCCCAGCCTCCCATTTCCCTCCCCCTCCTCCCACCCTTCTCCCCCTTCTCCCACCCTTCTCCCCCTCCCCGCACTCCTCTCCCCCTCCCTCTCCAGTCCAAAGAGCAATCAGGGTGCCCTGCCCTGTGATAAGTCTTAGGTCCTCCCCCCTCCGTCCATATCTTGGAAGGTGAACATCCAAACTGGCTAGGCGCCCACAAAGCCAGCAAATTAAGTAGGATCAAAACCCCTTGCCATTGTCCTTGGCTTCTCATCAGCCCTCATTGTTCGCCATGTTCAGAGAGTCCGGTTTTGTCCCATGCTTTTTCAGTCACAGTCCAGCTGGCCTTGGTGAACTCCCAGTAGATCAGATCCACTGTCTCAGTGAGTAGGTGCACCCCTCGTGGTCCCGATTTCTTTACTCAGGTTCTCCCTCCTTCTGCTTCTCATTGGGACCTTGAGAGCTCAGTCCAGTGCTCCAGTGTGGGTCTCTGTCTCTATCTCCATCCATCACTAGATGAAGGTTCCCGGCAATTTTGTCTACTTCCCATAGCCAAAAGGATAACTATATGTTTTTCCTTGGGTTCACCTTCTTACTTAGTTTCTTTAGGTTCGCCAATTGTAGACTCCTTGACCCTTATTTATGGCTAGAAACCAATTATGAGTGAGTACATCCCATGTTCATCTTTTTGGGTCTGGGTTACCTCACTCAGTATAGTGTTTTCTATTTCCATCCATTTGCATGCAAAATTCGAGAAGTCATTGTTTTTTACCGCAGCGTAGTACTCTAGTGTATATATATTCCACACTTTCTTCATCCATTCTTCCATTGAAGGGCATCTAGGTTGTTTCCAGGTTCTGGCTATTACAAATAATACTGCTATGAACATAGTTGAACAAATGCTCTTGTTGTTTGATAGGGCATCTCTTGGGTATATTCCCAGGAGTGGTATTGCTGGGTCAAGGGGTAGGTTGATCCCGAATTTCCTGAGAAACCGAAACACTGATTTCCAAAGTGGTTGCACCAGATTGCATTCCCACCAGCAATGGATGAGGGTACCCCTTCCTCCACAGCCTCTCCAGCAAAGGCTATCATTGGAGTTTTTTATTTTAGCCATTCTGACAGGTGTAAGATGATATCTCAAAGTTGTTTTGATTTGCATTTCCCTGATCGCTAGGGAGGTTGAGCATGACCTTAATTTCTTAATTTAAAAAATGATGCCCTCGCTTTATCTTTTTTTAATTTAAAAAAATGACATTGATATGTTTATTCTGTGTGTTTGTGTACCTGAGGAGAATGTGTATGCCGTGGTGTACATGTGGAAGGCAGAGAGTCAGGAGCAGGCTGAGGTCACCATTGCTAACTGTGCCATCTTACTGTCTCCTCATCCCTTCAGTTTTTCCACAAACGCTGCTGAAGTTCTTAGAACTTACATTAATTTACAGTAAAAATATTTTTGGTATTTGTTAATAATGTCCCTCAAACAAAACTATTTGTACAAATTATTATATAAATACTAATAAAGCTATTAGGAATTTATCAGAAATATCCTGCTGTTTTCACGATACCATCCTTGTGTCTCAAACTATCTCACAACACAAGTTTTCCTATTATCTTGTTTTATCTTTTTTATTGCAGATTTATACCCACATTACATAGATATAAATCATTATTGGAATTCGTTGTTGTATAATGCGTAGTCCTTTTACAAAATATTCAAACACATACAACACACACACACCACACACATGCCCCAATCACTAGGAAAGAGTTATCAAGCAAGATGTGATGACTCATACCTGCTGTAATTCCAGCACTTGGAAGGTTGAAGCAAGAAGATTGTCACACGTTTAAGGACAGCACGGGCTATATAATAGGGAGTTCTCAGTTATGCTAGGCTTTAAAAGAAAACCCTATCTCAAAATAAGAAGCTGTTTTCATAGATATTAAAAGCACTGCTGTTTATTAAGAATGCCTGTTCTACAATACTAACCAGTTTAATGATGATGGGCCAGTTACTTAACATTGCCCTCAGTGTCATCTTCAGAATTAAAATAATTAATATCTACCTCATAAGAGTCAATATCAGAATGAAAAACCACAGTATTATTTATAGTTCCACCAAACACTTGTACATATAAGTTTTAAGTTTAGATGTTTGTTTATTCAATTTGACATGAGGAAGAATGAAGGCTTAGGTTTTTTTTTTTTTTTTTTTTTTTTTTTTTTTTGGTTTTTCGAGACAGGGTTTCTCTG
>NW_004949111.1:4847183-4865719 GCF_000317375.1 Microtus ochrogaster
CGCCCGGCTAAGGCTTAGGTTTTATATCTTATAGGGTTGCTCTTTTTCGTGTGTAGTCTGTATTACATACCAGCCTATAATAATCCTAGATCATGCAGTGTTTGCTGATTTTACTTTTACCTTTGCAGGACATAGAATAATTTAAAATTTTATATTTATGTTTATATTATTAATATTTATGAAATTATTAGAATCTATACAATATTGCAGTGAAATATATATATATATAATATGAGTTTATAGTACTAAGATTTCATACCATGAATTTTGCAGGTTCTCACTCAACAGGGATATGATGCTGCTTGTGATATTTGGAGTTTAGGAGTCCTATTTTACACTATGTTGGCTGGGTAAGATATTTACAAACTCTTGTTATTTGAACTTGAGTGCATATCTTCATCTAGAAAGAGTACAGAAGAAAATACTGGTAGACATCCCATTAATATTTTCAAATCTATACTTTTATTTATAAAATGAGAACAATACAAAAATAGAAAAACTTTCATATAGAATACGCTTTAAAATAAGCCTTTTATTTTTACACTGTGTGGTTAACTATTGAACTTACTAGACTATTAGCTGTGTATTATAATAGGAGCATGTCCACTGAGCTTGTTAATATTAAGTTAATTTTATTAAGAAAGCACTTTAATTCTGGGCAACAGATTTAGTAAGATGATTGATAAGAATATAATACTACACATTAAACGAGAAGCATATACATACATGTCCACCATTAATAGGATGAAGATACACTCAAAATAAATATGATAATAATTAGACCATGTTAATATTTGTAATTTATAATTGGTTAAAATGATATTTTACTCTTAATAGGGAGCAACACTTTTATTTTAAAGTGAATAGTTATGGTTATATGAATTATTGTGATTTTAAAAAAGAAATGGTTAACTAGTAAATATCAGAAAGTTAGGTATGATATTTTAAATACTCAATTTAACTGCTGTATAAAAACATAAAATACATTAGCAACATAAACTAATGTTAATTGTTAATTGGCTGTACATAATTGCATATGTCAGAATTTTAAAAATTATAAGCTCTTTATAGAATGGTATACCATATCACATATAGTCAATATTATAGGTTTTAGACCATAGGATATAATTTCTTCCTTGCTGCTTTCAAATATTTGCTTTATGATTAAATAAGAAATTATTATATATAAGTATGTGTTTGATGTTATTTAAGCCCAATTGTTAGATGAAGGAATGAAGACTTTACTGCAAGCTATCTCCTAATACTTTTAACCATAAATCAGCTTTCCAATTCTCAAGTATAAAGAAATTTTGGTTACATCTAATAAAGTGTTACAAAAATGATCACTTTTGTCAAGTTAATTTTTAAAATCCACCTTAAATTTATGAATTTCTTTCAACCCATGAGTAATTTTATGTACATAATTCAGAGGCTGTGTTTTTATTACATTCTCATCAATATTAAATGTAATTTGTTTTCATAGATATTAACTGAAAATTGTAACTTATTTCCACTAATTATATTCATAAAAATAAAACGTTGATGAATAAGCTGAATTGGTACAATATATTATAATTATGTAAGAATTAAAACTTCTTCCTAGTAAATATATTGCCTTGCTGACCTTAAGCCTTTCAAAATAGAATATTTGTGCTTTATTGTGGTCTCATTATAATACTATATGTTTATATAAAAGTCCACCCTTAGTTTGCTGATCAAAGGAAGCAAAGAAGTAATCAGCAAAATTCTTTACCTTGTCAAATAATTTATTAGGATTAAATTCATTGTTTGAGATACATGATTTCATATTAATAGTAAAGGGAATTATTAAGTAATGCTCTTACCTAATAATAATGCTTCTTTTTATATTTGTATATAGACTTTTAGCCATCACTTTCAATTATGTACAAAATGTACCTTTGAATGTTTATTAAAATCTACTTTATTAACAGCTACACTCCATTTTCCAATGGACCCAATGATACTCCTGAAGAAATACTCCTGCGTATAGGCAATGGGAAGTTCTCTTTGAGTGGTGGAAACTGGGACAATATTTCAGATGGAGCTAAGGTATAAATCATAAATATGTTCAGTTTTACTTTGTTCATATTAAATTATTAAAATCCTGAAACTAGATTCCAATGTATACTTATTGTTTGGTTTCCTTATATTGTCATGTCAGTTTTTATTTATTTAATTTTCTTATTACTGAGATTATAATTACTTTATTTTCTCTTTCTTATGTCCAAATCCTGTCATATAACCCACTTTTCTCTTTTAAATTTATGGCCTCTTTTTCTTTAATTGTTTGTGTGTGAAAATCAGCCTGCCCAATCGGTATAATGCCACCTGCGTGTATGTTTTCAGGACTGAACATCTGGGATAAACAATTGGTGTGCGCGTCTCTAGGAAAGACTAATTTTTCTTGCTCAAAGCATTTCTCTGTTGCCTGGGTATAGGGTTAAGTTTTTTTAAGCTTTTTTTTCTTTGCATGTCTATTGAGGTCATTCAGTTCAGGACATTATTAGGGAGGTATATTGGTGGGATTTTATGGTTATAGCATTTGTCATATATCACATATACCAAATGAAGTTGAATAGAAATATGTGATCAAAATTGAAAGCTTATATATTATTACTATGTATAGCTGGTATGTTTGCCATCTGAGTATTGTGAAGTGAATAGAAAATTTGCTGTATTTTGGTATTCATGTCGGTTATAAAGCTTTTATTACAAGTATATATATATGAAAAGAAATTTTAGGGTTTCAGTTTAGATGAATTTATTAATTTTGTTGACCATTGTTGCAGTATATTATCAAAGTATAAATGCCCTGCTATAGTATAAGTATAAATACCTATATATTAATATAATAACTATATTATATATGAATGTTTTTTGTCATAGTCAAGTATAATTTTTCAAAAACTGGCCAGTAATATCATAAAAGTAGTCATATGTAAGTGACAAATTATTTGAATCTTCCCATTTTTCTTTTAGCCATCAAAATATTTAGTGAATATTGCTTAATATAATGATACTTTTGATCTCCCATCCTCTGCTCATCATTCTATCAAGGAGAACTTTCTTTTTTTATTGAAAAAAGGGGGAAAAAAGTTTCTGCCTCCTCCCAGCCTCCCATTTCCCTCCCCCTCCTCCCACCCTTCTCTTCCTCCCCCCCCACTCCTCTCCCCCTCCCTCTCCAGTCCAAAGAGCAGTCAGGGTTCCCTTTGATTGGGATAAAGGAAGGTTGGATAGGGGAGCACGGAAGCACAATTTTTAGTTAAGGGAGTCACCTTAGGGTTGGCAAGAGACTTGAACCTAGAGTGGCTCCCAGGAGCCCAAGGCGATGTCCCCAGTTAGTTCCCTGGGCAGCTGAGGATAGGGTTTTTTTTTTTTTTGGAGGGATGATTTAAAATAAATAAGATAAAGTCCTATTCAAACAAGTTTAGTTTTTTTTTTAAAGTAGCAAACTATTTACATTTTGTTATGACTACATTTGTTAGTAAAAAACTAATCACCATTCTGATACTGTCTTTATTAGGAAGAAATTATAATAAAAGTCTGGTATGGATTTATGTCTCAGTCATGATTACTGCATGTATATATTAAGCTATATATCAGTAGAATACATGTTTGTGTTAAAAATTAGTACTTTCTATATAAATGAACTCCTTTTTGTGTTAAGGCACTTGGAAACCATTTATGAAGTACGTGTTGGTTTTGGCATAAAACACAGTTTGCTTGGCACAGCCTTGATTTATAGCTTTTACTCATGTGTAGTGATTCAAGTCTCAAATTATTATAGCTTATCTTCATATCACATTTCATTATGAAATTAAATTTTTTCTTTAGAAATATAACATTTTACTTTTTCATAAATGCTATAACTTAATGCTACCAACGTTGAATGCTTGCTATATTTATGTGATAGTTATTACCCTGGGTTTGCTCCCCAATACCTCATTAAACTGAACCTGATGATTACACATGCCTCTATTTTCCCAGCACCAGGTAGGTAGAAGCAAGAGAGTCAGAAGTTGCAGGTCATCTTGTTCAGGGATGACTTTGGTATATGGAAGTTCAAGGTTAGCCTACGGTGAATGAGAATCTACTTCTAAAAATGAAACAAAGAAACAAAAATATAAAGCTGTAGTAATTATTCAAAATTCAAGTATCATTTTTTAGTGTTGATAGGGGAAGGATGAAAGGTCATTTATAATAGCAATTAAGACATAGGATGGTGCATAGATTGCATAGCCTGACTTTATGACTTACTAAGTTTATGACTTTCAGACTGTTACCTAACCTATTTGTATCTCGGTTACCATATCAAAAAGTGATGTTAGTAATACCTACCTCGAGGTTGTTACAAAGATTAAACACCTCATATATGTTATTTTAGTATTCTGGGTATTTTAAAACAGGTTGCATATGTGATACATAGTAAGTGTTCAAGTATTTGGAGATAATGTGATTGTAGTTTGCTATATGGCAGGTAATCAGCAACTGAGACCCTTCTGAGTAAAATTTATGACAGTACATTTCAATTTTTGCAGACATGCACCTCCTTAAATTATCCTTCATTGCTTCATTTATGTCACTATTTATACACTTTGCCATACTTATTTTATATTTGTATTTAAATGATACATAAGCCATAAAACTTGTTCATATTAATAATATAACGTACACTGCATTAATATGTATACATTGTGTAATGTTTAAAGTAGGTTAACATATGTACCTCCTCAAACACTTATTTCTTTAAAATGAAACATTGAATAATTCTCTGTTCTAGGTGTTTGTTTTTATCTTTAGTCACACTTCTCTGTGGTAGCATACCAGAAATTCTTGATGCTATCCAATGGTAACTGATCAAAATTACCCATCTGCCCTCCCCACATTTTACTCTCATTTCTATGAGATTGACTGCATTAACATTCCACATACTGAGTGAAATCATGTCATAATTGTGTTGCTATGCCTGGCTTGTTTCACTAACATATTGATCTCCAGTTCTATCCATGTTGTCACAAATTACAGAATTTCATTCTGTTGTGACTGAATGGTATTCTATCTTGTACATATATAAACTCATATACATATATACACAAAATATTCACTCATGCACACATGCACTACCATGAATTATAATTATAGGTTTGGCATTTCTTTATCCGTTTAAGTGTTGGTGGACAGATGAGTTGTTTTTATCTTATGGCTGTTGTCAATAGTGCTGTTGTGAATATTGTAATACAGATATCTTTATGATATACTGATTTTAATTCATTTTGTTATATGTGTAGTAATAGGCTTGCTGAAAAAATAAGAGTTATTTATTAATTTTTGATTCACTATTTAAGTCTGTTTTATTGAAATGTTCATTATCTTTTATTTTCATATACTCATTTTATATGCTACTAGGTTTTATAAAGACTTTATGCAAATATATAATATATATGGATCATATGCCCTCAAACCCACTCTTCTCTTTCCCATTATTCCCTTTGTTCCCTGAAGAATTTTGCATCTATCATATTCCATATTCAATTTCTGTTTATTTTTGCACAATTTTTCTATTACACATTAGTTATTTTGATTATCTAAAGCTTTGAAATATTTTTAACAGATTATGTTTTTTCTTTTCCTTTTTATAAAAAATAGGGTCAAACAGCGCTGGTCTCAAACTTAACATATATCCTAAGTTTGCTTTAACTTGTTGTGATCCTCCTGGCTCAGCCTACTGAGTTGCGAGAATACAAGAGTATTAATCTTTTATCTATTGTTATTATCTATCATCTTAGTTTCATTGTTCTGGGTAAGAAAAATTGTACAAATGATGTCTTTCTCTATTAAGAAATTCTTGTTGAGGCGATTTTACTTCTTTCCTAAAAGTAAGGATAGTTTACTCAAATTGTTACATACATGCTTTGGTGTATGTAAACTTGTATGTTACTATTAAGTTATATTCTATCACAGTTATAATTATAAGAAATATCAAATATTCATAGTTAATTTGATGAAGACTTATGATGACTGGACCATTATTATAACAGTAGTTGCTGACATGAAGTTTATGTTCTACTGTCATCAGCATGTAATGCAGAAAGCCCTTACTTATTGAATGGATTAGCTAACTGCATGACAGCCTTCCCTTTATGTTTTATCTGAATATGCAAACCATTACATCTTGGGGTTCTAGCTTTCTAGCAAAGTTCTGTAGCTTTTTTTTTTTTTGCCCATTTTAAACATTCCCATTGTCCTGCTATCTTAAATGTTCGTTTCCTCTTTTGTTACTAACAAAATCCCAGTTCTAGAAACATGGTGAAAGACCCTAATTTCTAGGGTTCAGGGAAGGATCCCCCAGACTCAATAAGCCACGCCAATGGATGCAAACAACAAGAGGATTTTTTTATTGTTGAAGGCACCTACAGGTGACTCAGTACTCTCATGAGACTGAGCCCCCCGTGTATTTTTTCAGCAAGTATTTATAGGGTCTCTGGGTTACATACCAGGGAAGCATAACAACAGCAACATCATTGGTCAATTCAAATTATCAGGTGGGTCAACATCAGGACAAAAACAAGTCTAGATCAAGCCAGTTTCAGCCAGTTTCTGCCCCCTCAGGTTTTGATAGATTAGGACTGGGTGTTTTTCCTTTTTGGCAGGTGCAACTGGTCTCAAGACTGCTTCTGCTGCCCACAGATATCCTGTTTTGCCCTGGCCTAGTTGATCATAAAAACATCTTAAGTTGGAGACTAGGGTTGGGGGTCTTTTATTGGTACACATGGATTTACAAAATAAAAACTTTACCACATAATGAAAAATCTGATTCATGATTATTTTTGTCTTTAGATTTTTTTGAGAATTTCATATATGAGCACTGCATCTATATCGCTCTTGCCCCTCCCTTCTCTCCATCTTTCCCTTTCAAATTTGTGACTATAAAAAATATATATATACACTGAAAGCTAACCATTCAGAGTACATATACTGTTTTTCATAAGTAATGATAAAGCATTTTAATTACTGATACTTTCATATTTTGAAGGAATGTGAATTACATATTTTCATGTAAATTTCTGTATCCATTTAGGATTTGCTTTCTCATATGCTTCATATGGACCCACGTCAGCGTTATACTGCTGAACAAGTATTAAAACACTCTTGGATAACCCAGAGAGAACAGTTGCCGAGGGATCAGCCAAAGACAAATGATGCATCACATGTTGTTACGGTAAAATGAACACACACTTAATGTGTATCTCATGTTACCCATTGATGTATAAAATATCTTTATTTCTTGAAGATAGATTTTTTTTAACTTCTGAGTGTTATTTATTTTAAAATTAAAACTCACTCTTTTGTCACATTTTTTATTTTTTATTGAAAATTTCCACCTCCTTCCCTCTGCTCACTTCCCTCCCCTCCCCCACCCCCTCCCACTCCTCCTGTCCAAGGAGCAGTCAGGGTTCCCTACCCTATAGGAAGTTCAAGGTCCTCCCTGTTTCCCCCAGGTCCAGGAAGGTGAGCATCCGAACAGACTAGGCTCCCACAAAGCCCATTCATTCAGTAGAATCAAAACCCAGCACCATTGTCCTTGGCTTCTCCGTTAGCCTCCACCATCAGCCACATTCAGAGAGTCCAGTTTAATCACATGCTCCATCAGTTCCAGTCCAACTGGACTTGGTGATCGCCCATTAGATCAGTCCCGCCATCTCAGTGGGTGGACGCACCCCTCGCTGTCCTGACTTCCTTGCTCATGTTCTCCCTCCTGCTCCTCATCTGGGCCTTGGAAGCTCAGTCCAGTGCTCCAATGTGGGTCTCTGTCTCTATCTCCATCCATCGCCAGATGAAGGTTCTATGGTGATATGCAAGATATTCATCAGTGTGGCTATAGGATAAGGCCAGTTCAGGCACCCTCTCCTCTGTTGCACCAGGACCTAGATGGGGACATCCCCTTGGACACCTGGGAACCCCTCTAGAGTCAAGTCTCTTGCCAACCCTAAAATGGCTCCCTTAATTAAGATATCTTCTTCCCTGCTCCCATATCCACTCTTCTTCCATCCCAACCGTCCCATTCCCCTAAGCTCTTCCCATCCTCCCCTTCTCCCTTCACTCTCCCCATCTCCCCTTATCCCCATCCCACCCTTACCCCCGTGCTCCCAACCCCTGTCCGGCAATCTTATCCACTTCCAATATCCAGTAGGATAACTATATGTTATTCTTTGGGTTCACCTTCTTATTTAGCTTCTCTAGGATCACGAATTATAGGCTCAATGTCCTTTATTTATGGCTAGTATCCACTTATGAGTGAGTACCTACCATATTCGTCTCTTTGGGTCTGGGTTACCTCACTCAGGATAGTGTTTTCTATTTCCATCCATTTGCATGCAAAATTCAAGATGTCATTGTTTTTTACCGCTGAGTAGAACTCTAAAGTGTATATGTTCCACACCTTCTTTATCCACTCTTCTATTGAGGGGCACCTAGGTTGTTTCCAGGTTCTGGCTATTACAAATAGTGAACTCTTAATGCTTTTTACTATGTCTTTTCTAATAAAATTATCTTTTAGCTTATATAAATTTCCCAAAATAAATGGAGTTCGTGATTTTTTCTTACATGCGTATGTTGTACTTTGATCCTACTTACTCTTTAATGCCCTCTGAGAATCCCTTTCTCCCATCCACCTTGCCTTGTTCTCCCCCAGTTACAGTGTTAGTACCAATAGTCCCTTTGTCTTTTCAAGGCCTAGATACCACATATTGGGAAAAGTGTGTAGCATTTATTCTTAGATTCTACATTATTTTGTTTAACTTGACTGTTTTCAACTCTACCCATTTTATTTGCAAATGATATTTTGTTCTTTTTTATGGCTAAATAAAATTTCTACTGTATAATTATTTCAAACCATATGTATATATGTATGTATGTATGTATGTGCAACTTAGCTGTTTCTGGTTCTTTAACGTGGCCCCTTACTATAGCAGCTTTGTAAAAGGGAAAATTTCATAAGTAGAGGTCTTGTGGTGTATTATTAAATACTTTTTTCCTACAGAGATTGTTACTGAACTTGTAATGTTTTGTCATTATTTTAGGAAGCAGTGGTTGCAACATATTCTGCCTTGACTCCCAAGTCTTTCCAACCAATTCTAGAGCCTGTTGCTGCTTCAAGTTTAGCTCAGAGGCGGAGCATGAAAAAGCGAACATCCACTGGCTTGTAAGATTCATACTATTCCTCAGCTAACTGGATGAAGAGAAAATTAAATGTGTTGTGGGTTGGGTTGGTTTGGTTTGGTTTTTGCCTAATCTTATATCAAGGGTATTTTTTTTCCTGCCACATTACTTGAATATTCTATATAAGCCTCTCTTTTGGGGGTTGGAATTTTAAACAAACATACATAGGTCCATAATATTCATACTGTGTCATTTTGCAGTAGTGTCCAAATGTTTAACTATATAATTGATGTCCACAAGGTCTTAACTTTTCTGAATATTAACTCACCAAATTCCTTTCAAACAAAGTTAACCTCATAGTATTTTACACAAAAATAGTTTAAGGGATCATTAATATTAATCAAGATGCTTTTCATATGTTATAAATGTCATAATGCTAAACAATCATAGTATTTTTAACATTATATCCTGAAGAATAGCTTTTTTGATCTTAAAAGAAAAACAAAAGTATTCTAGTAGCTTGTGCATAGCCAAAGGACTCCTTTCATTTGAGTATGTTTCGATACTAAATGTAGTGAGAGTAGTTAGGTTCCAGAGCAAAATCCATATGTGCTAATATATGAATTCCTCATATGGTTGGTGCCAAAGTTTTGATAGAATAATTAGATCACTGATGATGTATGCAAACATATTTGTGTATTATCCATAAGTGGCTTAAATCTAGAGAAAGTTTCCATGAGGCTTCTAATGTTTTACAGCTAATGAAGTTGTAGTAAAAGTGAAGACATTTTTATTCAAAGGTTTCATGTTGGTATTTTAATCTCCTAAATGTGTAATAGTTAAGCCTTTGAATATTAAGCACTTAGTATGACGCTATCTTAGTCTTACGTAAGCTGACTTTGAAGTTAACCAGTTGAATTAAGTCATCTTTTCCCTTTATAAATGGAGTTACACTATTGTATTTCTGATTTCCATGTGATTTGAGCTGCAGTGTAGCATATTGATCTACCTTGAATCCTATGGTGATGTAGTTGAAGTTTTATTATAGTGGACTTGCGCACCTAGCACATATGAAGCCATATAGTATATTTCAGTAAGCATTAGATGATTCTACATAATAGTTGTACTTCAAGAAGATAATCTAACATTTTAAATAAGAAACCAATATTAATGATTCACACAGAAATAGAGCACATTTAAAAATCATGTTTAAAATAAACCAACCAAATTGGTTTTTAGTAAATTTATGGTACAGAACCACTGTATAATAGGTATTGTTTTCTTTAAATGCTGAAATTTTAAAATATCATTTTATGTTGTCCTGGAAAATACCATTAACTACTAATACTGACAGAAATAATTTATGAATGTAAGCTGGAGGCCATCAGTCTTGTTTAGTTAATAGAAATGTGTACTTGTGTTGCTAGGTGTACTGTTTGCTGAGCATTTTACTTTCCTTAGTTCAGAAAGAACTGATTACTGAGTATACAAGTTAGGCTAGGAGACATGTAATGTTGGTATTTAATAAAACAAACTATATGTATTCTCTTTAAAATGTAAGTGATCTGTATCCATGCACAAATATCTGTTTCCTAAACATGATATATAAAAATATGTATTCTTAATTTGAGGTATTTTTTTAAAAAAGTAATTGAACAGTATTAAATAACAGATGATCTGATACCACATAATAGCATTACTTAGTCTTAGAGTTATATTTGTGCATTTTGTGTTCCAGTTTGGTTCATTTTGGCCTTTTTTGCTTATTACAATAAGCACTTGCATTTAAAAATTTGTGTTCATATACTTTGAGTTATTGTGCTCCTGTCATTATCTCGTTTGTGCACTTACACATTCTTATCAGTGTTTTGTCAAACTCAAAGATATAATTTTGCTGTTGAATTTTTAGGACACATACTATTTCCATATGTACTTTCTCGCTAATAAAATTAGAGAAAATGAAACTAAAATAAAAAATGATCATAAAACGCCCTTTAGCCTTTGTATAAGCAATGGGTTAAAAAGATTACCATAATTTTCAGTTGTTTGCTCAGAGGGTTGTGTTGTACAGCCTGATTTGAAAGGACCACTAAGGATTAAGCAATGAATAGCATGCTTCCTTATCCCCTAGTGATTATTGACTGTGCCAAAGTTACAGGCATGCCAGAGCATTTGCCTAATTGTGAGAAACTTGCTGTTAGAAATTTCAAATGTCCTAGCTTAACAAAACTAGCAGAAAAGACAACATTATTATAAAAGAAAGACATGGCGATACCCTTGTTTTATCGAAGTAGGGTGCCTAATCATGTCCTTTATGGCTAGAATAAGTCCAAATGGAATGAATGAAGGTTCAAGTACTTCTCAAAAAAAAAAATAGACTTCTTTAAATGAGTGACCAGTTAAAATAAACTTTCCATAAAACTTTAACATGCTATAGTTTCTAATGGGTTCTTTATTTTGCATTGTTTGGTAGACAGCAGCAAATTTTGAGGTAAAACTTGGAGATGTTATTTGAGAGAGTTATAGAGAATATATTAATATTCTGGAAAGAGGAAGATATTGAACTTATTTTTCTCAAAGAGAAAACATTGGAACATTGGCTTTACTAAGGTAGACTAAAAATCCATTGTCAAAAAGGCACATATTTTCACGAATGAATATTCAGGAAACCGAAACCGTTTGCAAGAAAATTAGGAAGCAGTGTTGGTGACTGATTTTCTGCTTTCAGACTTTTTATCTTATTTTGTTAGGAATGGCTTTTATTGTTATTATTATTTGTTTTATTTATTTTATTATTATTATTTGTTTTTTGTTTTCTGATTTCTTACTATTGGTAAGACACCAGGACCTTCTAAATAGCATCTCTGGTTATCTTGGAGGGATTGCATTTGTTTGGCACCCACAAAGTTAACAATGGGAGTTTGGTCTTTATGCTTTCCCACTGAAACATGTCAAAATAATACTGCTCATGGGAACTTATTTGTTATCACTTGATTAATAGTATGCTAACTAGAAGAGGTCCCTCATATATAAAGAAGAAAAAAGAAAAACAATAAGGCAAGCTGAAAATTATACCTTAAACAGTTTGTCCTTTTTGCGCATTATCTTTCATTGTTTTCTAAACCCCTTACTACTCTATCTTATCACCTCACACTAGTTCTTTACCATTAAGATTTACCAAATCCTCAGAAGGATTCAGTGCTCCAAAAGGACCTTACTCCTTTCTTTTTTCCCCACATCAAGACTTCAAATTTAACAACAGTAGAGTTCAGCTAACAAAATAATGGGAAAGCTGTATCACTAAATTAATTCACATTTTCCTATTTGTGCCTAGTAATTAGCATTTTCCAATGAAGAACACTATTAATCAAATGTTTTTCTAGTTGCATGAATTTCAAACAATCTCATCAAACAAGGATACTTTTAAATTCCTTTATTTTTGAACTTTGGGGAACTAAGGAATATACTCAGAAGTTCCCAGGGTCAACTCATTCACTCAATCCAATGTTTCATATGTGTGGAGTGCCTTCCTTTCCATGCATTCTTTTTTTGTCTCAAAATATTCTAAGCATTTTTACATTGTGAACTACTTCATATCAAAGTGGTATGGAGAGAGAAAATTATTGCTAGTCACTTCTTTACATGTTGTTAAACTCGTTATTTTGTATTTTAATTTCTTACAATACATAGTTAATAACATAAAGACATTTATTCAACCCACTGTTGTATTAATAGAAAATAATCACAGAAATTCAATTGAAAACTACAAATGGATCCCATTTCTAGACTCTTTGTTTAGATTTTAGGATTCAGATTCATTTTATTACTGTTTCTCAAAAATAAGGCAAGCCACAGTAAATCCAGATTGAGTAGTTACGTTTAAATTTATTTAGTGTCTTTTTTCATTTCAATGCTTATTAGAATACCTTTAGTGTTTTTCTCGATATCAGTGATTGCTGAGATGATTTAAATGATTAATAATTGTGTTATCGGCAGGAATGTAATGTCATCAATAGTGATTATTCAGAACATCCATTATGCTCATGGACTGATTTTTCCTCCTTTTAGTCTTACAATCTGATTGAATCTATTCTATAATTTGTGTAAAATAATATTGCTTGACCATCTAAAATTCAACTTGATTTCTAATATGTAGAACACCTATGCTTGGATACACAGTAAATCTTAGATTGCAAGCATGTGTTTCTTTGGAATATGAAGAAAATTACAAAAAGAAAAGTACCTTTAAAACAAAGAAATTCAATATTGCTTACATTATATTAGAAAATATATGCATTTTAGTTATTGATTAACAAAAAAATCCTTAAGCTAAGTGTTTAGAAGTGTATGTCTCTGAACATATACCAAGTAAAGGTTTGCTTTTTATTCTTATTTCTCAACCATGAACAATACCTCCTGGAAATGACAGTGTTGCTTTTCCTTTGTCTAGTTATGACTATTAGTTATTCTTGAAAATAGTTTTTTAAATATCCAATTTTATTTGAGAGAGTTATAGAGAATATATTAATATGTACGTTTACTTATTAATAATTGACATTATTTGACTAATTTTTTGCCTTTTTCTTTTAATCAACTTATATTGCTCAGGTAGGAATTTACTTCTCACTTAAATTCTTTTTTCTCAAACTAATACCACTTATATCAAAAGTGTAAGCTTTTCTTTAGTACAGTAAAGTTATTTTTATCACCAGGAAAGAATAGGCAGAAGCCACCATTTTTAAGTCATACAGAAATTTTAAATTAAGTATCCAAATTCCAGCGTGGTTTGTGTTTGAGAATTTATCTTGCATTATAATCCATAATATAAAGGGGGGAAGTATGTGGCAAAACAGAAATGATATTGTTAGTTATGTGTTGGCCAGGATTTATGCAAAGAGAACATAGTTTGCTACTACCATATCTTTAAAAATTCATTTTCTGCCACGTACCAAACACTTGGGAATTTATGTACCTGTCATTTTGATACTGAAATTTATACTCACTAGAGTTTCATTGCACTTTTCAACAGAAATGGTGTTTAAAAGAAATTATATAAAAATTTAAAAGCTAAAATTGAAAAAAAGGTCCCCAGGTTGCTATAAAGTATAATTTTTCCTAGCTAGTATAGGTTTTATACCATCATTTATTTTGTAAATATTTTCTTTAAGACACTGTTTCTTTGGACACTGATGATTTCATTCATTGTACTACCTTTTTCACCTTGTAAGGTTAGATTTAGTAGTGCGTTCTACAGTGTTTTAACCTCACAGTGCTGCTAAAGAAATGGCTTATCTTTTGAATTTACAACATGCCAAAGATAACATAAAGTTATATTTATTTTTGTTCTTGTTAAAACTGTGAGCAAGAATTATCAAGAAATTATGTTAAATTACTTGCCTTCTCTCAGTACAAATAAAATGGCTGTAACTTTCTAACATTTTATACCTGACCTTGCTTCATCATTTATGGATGTAAAACTGTTTACTTTTTTTTAGCTAAATTATACAATTCCTTCAGTGGGGAGAGGTAGATAGATAGACTATGAATGTGTGTGTATACACAAGATTCTGAAGCCAAATGTAACAGGTGTTTAAAAATACTGATTGGTTATGCATATTCCTTGATATTTCCAAAACTGTAATATTTTCCCTTTAAGACATTTTTTACCTTTAAAGTCCTAGTATCCTTATAAAATTAACTAATTCAAGAAAATGAGTATGCAAATATGCAATACCTCAGACCTCATCAGGAGAATGCATTTATCTGCAAGTTAACATGACAGGCTTTTCTGCAGTAGGAGCATTAATACATTTGTCTCCAGTTGCTGACGAATTCTTAATATTCTTATAATAAAAACAAAAATTTAACTGTAAAAGAAGCAGTGGCAGGTTACATTCTAAGTTCCTATGTGATCAACATCTTCATGTACCTCTTACTTTCTCAGCTTCTTAGAGGTAAGCAGGGCCCACTCCCCGTCAATTTGAAGGAGTCTGTAGAAATTGGTTTCCTACTGGCTAACTTAAAAAAAATATGCTCCGCATTTGCGTCTCTCATGTAAAATAAGAGAGAGTAATTTTAGTCAGTGGGTCCTAGGGTAGTTGTGATTTAATCTATGTGAAAAAGATAAAAGAAGCAGGCTAGAGTTTGTTGCTCCTTTGATTCCCTTCGTATTCTCCTTTTTACTTGAAACAACAGACTGAAAATACTGTGGACTTGTTCTTAGGATTTTTATGGATCATAGACCCTTCTCTACCCAAGCACAAAGCAGCCTTTCACTTTGTAGCCCTTCCTTCCCTTCTTCCATTTGCCATATCTCCTTGCTTATGTGTAGATTAGGCACTATACTTTTTCTTACTTCTGTTTCAGGATTCTCAGATACATTGGGCATAATTTTTAAACAAAGCTATTTTAGATTATCTTGTTTATAAAGTTTATAAGTTTATTAAATTTATAAGTTTATTAAGTTTTAAATATTTGGCAACAGATTATTCAGTATCTGAATAAAATGCATTCTTTGTTAATAGATGCAATTTTACTCAACAAATGTATCCTGTATTTTTGTGCCAGATATTATTGCTGATTTTTTAAAACAAAGATTAAAGGTTTTTAAAATAATGACAAATAAAGCTTTTAAAAATGAAACATTAAAACAAAACTATGAAGATAAGTGGTATCCCAGTATCTACAACTATCAAATCATTAATTTTGAGCCTTAAATTTAGATCTGAGCTTCTAATAGGAGAGGCAAGAAAAGAATAACAGTTTAAGTAATTATGTGACAAGCATCTTAATTTTTCAAGAGATACTTCTGGCTGTTTATTTAAAAAAGAATATAGTAGCAACCTTATGTTGGAACATTAAAAAGAATAACTATTTAAGCCATTATGTTACAGTATGTGTGGGAAGACCATTTTGGTTACAAATGCCAATACCTAACTCATGAGTTGAACAGGCAAGAGAATTTATTGTTTGACTTAATGTCTTGATCCCTGCCATGGAACTATTTCTTTCTTACATCTTTCAAATATACTTTTGAAACTAACCCATATTCAGACTCAGATTCCAAGATGGAAATAACATATCTAACCGTTATTTCCCTCCTGGCTAGCCCCTAGGAGTAGAGTTAACTAAGTAATGCTTGAACTCAAATTGGAAAGAGATAGGGCATTTTTGATGGGATGTGATGTATCATGTAAGGACAAACAGTGGTAGCAGCTATTAATTTTTTGGCTACCCAATGTCTTTCCTGTATCTTGGCAGTTTTGGTAAGAAATGTCCTCCATAGCCTCAGGCATTTTAAGAGGTATTCCCCGGGTTGGTACTGTTTGAGGTGGTTATGGGGAGGTGCAGCCATGCTGGAAGAAAGTATCTTCTACCACTTGTTTCCATGTTTCCTCACCACGATGGACTCCTCCCTCTGGAACTGTAAGTCAAAATGAACTCCTCAGTAAGTTGTTTTTAATCATTATGTTTCATGACCTCAGTAGACATGTATGCATGCCCATTTTAAATGTGTATGCCTTCATAAAAATGCATATACTGTCCCACTCTTCCCTAGAGAATACCTAAAGTTGCATCTATTTCTATAATGTAACTTCAGGACCAAGAACTCTAGGTGATACATAGTCCCTTGCTTAACTTTTCTGATTGTGTCTTTTGTTTGTTTGTAGTTTTTCATTTTTAGTTAATTTCTATTTCTGATGGTTCTGTATCTACCCCCTTTTCCTATTCTAATTGTTTTTTTTTACTATGTAGAAAATGACATAGTTCTGAAGGCTATCACTACATGGATAAGTATACTAAACATGCCATCAGCATCATCTGTACTGTATCTTTACATACCCCCTGTAGGTAACTTACTTACTTGAGCAACACTGTAACCCAAACTTCTGATAGAAACAACTGAAAGAAGGAACTGCTCACAGTTCACAAGGGTTTCAATCTATTACTAGGTAGTTTAGTTTGTGCCAATGAAAATATATGCCAAAGCTCCTCACATCCTAGTAGACTAGGAACCAGGAGCTAATAGGACATTCAGAGGCCTACACCTACTTCTGTCTGCTATGACCTGCCTCTCAAAATCTCTACAGCCTCAAGTAGGGCCATAATCTGAAAATAAAGCACTAAAAACGTGAGCCTATGGGGAACATTTCAGATTCAAACCATAACAGTAACTAACATCATTGTTTTTTGATTCATGTTCTTTATAAACAGTCACGCAGTTTCCTTTCTTCATAAGGTCTCACACTATGCACTCTCCTGCACTTTGCTTTTTCACTTAATGATTTTGGAAATTGTTAGCTCATATGCATCCTTCATATTGTTTTCGGTTTCATGTCTTCATTGTGTTTATTTTTTATAGCTTATTTAATCTCCTATGGTTTGACATATAGTTTTCAATGTTTTGCAGTCACAAATAATTTTACAGTAAAATTCATACATACATTTTATGTTGTTGATGTATCCCTACTTGTATATTATTTACCCTAATATAAAAATTTAAGAGCCCAGATTTTTTGATTTAATAAGTTCTGTCTTAGTTGCTTTTCCTGTTACTGATATACCCCAGTAAATGCAGCCTAAGAGAAAAAGGACAGGTGTTGGCTGACCATGTGGTAAAGTCAAGGCAGCAGGCACTGGAGGCAGCTGGCCATATGCATCCATAGTTAAGCAGAGAGTCATAAATATTTATTCTCAGCTTGGTGTCTCCCCTTTATTTAGTACAGGGACCCAGACCAGGAAATGTGCTACCCACAGTGGATATCCTTACCTTAGTTAACCTAGGTAAAATAATCTTCCTTATGCTTGTTCAAAGGCCCTTGTTTCCCAGGTAGGTCTAGATCTCATAAAATTAACATTTTTTTGAGATTAGTCATCACAAGCAATTGTTTATAAGATACTACCAAAGTATCTTCCATTGGCATTAGGCTGTTTTGCATTCTTCCCAGAAATGACATAATGCACCTATTTTTAGACAGTAGTTTCAGGAGCAGTAATTTCATCAGGGAACTTACTAGAACTTGAGGCTGAAATCCAGCAACCTGTGATTTAACAAGGAGTTTATTCAACTCAGTTTAGTGTATGTTCGTTTCCAAATACAGAACTTGCTAAATCATATTTAATCATAGAATATAGCATAGAGATTACTTGTTATATTTTATTTTCTTTTTGATGCCTCAATTATTATTACCTTTACCTTTCTAGTATGAAGCTGGTTACTTTCGGTAGACAAAATATAGACAAGATAGTAGACAAGAAATCCATTCCTGCCGGGCGGTGGTGGCGCACGCCTTTAATCCCAGCACTCGGGAGGCAGAGGCAGGCGGATCTCTGTGAGTTCGAGGCCTGCTTGGTCT